>NC_065524.1:39626617-39628054 GCF_006386435.1 Epinephelus moara | reverse complement strand
AAATCATTGAAAATAATATAACTGTAAGAAACATGCACAATGACATAACTTAAAGTTAAATTGAATGTTAGTGACTGGCTCCTGCTGGTGACAAACACTTTGACATGTTGGGTATGTTCATGTTTCCTTTGCTGGTTTTACACCATGAGAGTGAACTGAAAACATGATGGAAATTAAAATGTATCTGTAAAGTCAAAACTTGTGAAATTTGGTAGACAAAATGTGAAAACATCACTTCACTGGGTCAGTATATGGTTAAAATATCTGTAATCCTGAAGCCTGATGAAGCCTCCTACATGAGGAGAAACGCTGTTTATTTGTTTGGTGTGGGAATAAAGCACGGGAGCAGCAATACTTCGTGTGCGACAAGTCTTGATTTTCTTAAGTTTTTCCTTTGATGTCAGCACCGATTGGAAAACGTTTATTTGGAGGATGTGCATTCTTTGTATTTGTTTCACTAAAATATCTGTAATGTCACGTGGAGATGAGCAGTACTTTGTGTCATTAATTCAGTTAAACAGTCATTGTCATAAATTGAATGAATTAAACACCAGTGCAAATTGTCTCTTGTTTTGGTGAAGTTTGCTAATAAAATACTAATTAAACAGTTTCAGCAGCAGTTTGTTCTGATTTTGTTCTGTTTGATCTTCTGTCACTAAATATTTACAAACTTCAGGTTCAGATATGATTGTTCTCTCTGCGGTCTCAGGGTCAGTGATCAGAATTGTGTCAGATTTAGAACCACATATGGAGGAAGCCCAGATCTGATGGGGACAAAAAAAACAGAATTCTGTGTCAGATAAGAGCAGAAATATTGGATTTGGGCCACATTTGTTTGTAATGAGAACGTGGTCTGTCACATGTGGTCCTGAATCTGATGCATACCTGTTGTTGTTGTTCCAATGTGCATGTGTGACATTATTGTGAAGCATTTGAGGGCAGAGATCCTGACGTCAGGTAGGGGTCATTTCAAACATGAATGTCAACAGTCTCGATCAGATTTGGGGGAACAATCAAAACTGAGCATTAAGCCCTGAAATGTTAATGTAGCTGTAGTGCAGTTCCCAACCTGATCACCAGATGTCCTCAGACTCCACCAGATTTCCTCATTCACCCTCCTCTGCTCCCTGCACACCATGAAGGTGGTTATCAGCTGTCTTTGGGGGTGGAGCCTATCCCAGCTGACATCAGCCCTTTTTAACAGGAATTGTGCAAATTAGCAGGAAAGCCCAATCAGTCTTTTTTCAGCATTGGCAGTATAAAAACAAAATCGGGGAGTGCAGCAAAATGCCGCCTACCTACTTTTGTTTATACAGAATGTGCCTTTTTCGGGGCAATGGGGGGCGTGAGCAAGTAACAAAACGTGTAGCTCAGCGTGTGACGTAAACAGTGACGTGGGAGGGAAGCCGCGGCTGGTCAGTCCTTCGGTGATTCTCT
>NC_065524.1:39616042-39625982 GCF_006386435.1 Epinephelus moara | reverse complement strand
GGGAGAACACGTCGGAGCACCTGGAGGAAACCCACGCTGACACGGGGAGAACACGTCGGAGCACCTGGAGGAAACCCACGCTGACACGGGGAGAACACGTCAGAGCACCTGGAGGAAACCCACGCTGACATAGGGAGAACATGTCAGAGCACCTGGAGGAAACCCACGCTGACACAGGGAGAACATGCACACTCCACACAGAAGGGCTTCTCAATCCTGGGTTCGAACCAGGATATTTCTTGCTGTGAGGTGACAGTGCTAACCACATGCCGCCTCTTTGAACTCGATGCAGCAGATTAAAAGTTAAACTGAAGAACTGCATTCAGCAGATGTGGAATCACTTTAGTTTTATTGATTGAATATTATCTGTTGTAAATTCCAATAGACTAATTAATTTTCTAACCTGTGTTCTGCCAGCAGTGTAAAACAGACTTCAGCAAATCAGGATCAAGTATAAAAACAAAATCCACAAACAAATGAAGCTCTGGTGAAAGCTGAGTCAGTCGACTGTGCCTTTGCATGCTTCTGGGTCTGTAATGTTTGTCACACCATCTGCCATTCACTCCTCTCACGTATGCTCACTCATAATTTCCTGCAGTCATTGTCTGCGGCCGTCAAATGAGACACCAGCGGTTGTGTCAGCTATTCAATCTCCCTCAGGAGTTGATCCACCAAAGACTTTCTGTGACATCATCACATCCTCTGTTCACCTGTACACCTGTTTATCTTCCCATCACTCACTTGTCTCTCCTGACTGAATTAAAGTTCCTGACACACTCACTGTGCTGCTGCAGTGACGTCACCGAGCTGTGAGACAGGTCGACCCTGCAGCGACACCTGATTCCTCAACAGGGCGAGACCAGAGAGGCGTCACCTGCAGGGACACCTGCTGCTATAAGACCAAACTTCCTCCACCCAGAAACACACTCATAACACACACTCTCAACACACTCAGCACACACTCGACACAGCAGTAAACATGAATTTCTTAAAAGGATTTGGGGAAAGCAATGACATTGCGAAAACGGTGGGGAAAGCAGTGGGTGAGTATGACTGATCAAATCAGTCAGAGATCAGATCCTGTTTGAGATGTAAAGATACAGACGTTTATTTGTGACTTTGTTAAAGCAGAGAGCACTCAGAGGAAGTGTTTATAGCTTTTATCAAACAGGCAGGAGTTTGTTTGAAACACTTGAGTAGAAAGGTTTGAACAATGCTGAACTGGGGGAGAGGTCTCAAAAATTATTATTATTATTATTATTATTAGTATATTGTTGTTTTACACCCTGGCCATTTTATGCAGTCTAATGTAATCCAGTACAACAGCTCTGCCACATCTTCGATCTTTACGAAGCTTAATGGCTGTTTTGGTTTTTTTTGTTAAAACTGTCCATTGTGTTTATTGCTGAGGTTGTAGTTTGTGGTCTTGAACTTTACTAAAATGTGTCTCTAATATTCTTATCTTAGAGAAACAACTCTCAATGTAATGTAGTCCAGTTCAACACCGCTGCACACCACGACCTCAGTAAAACACAAATAGTCTGATTAATACATGTCTTTATAAACGTAGAATTTATATCTGAACTATTGTGCTGGATTGCATTAAATTTTACAGGTTCATACATCATGTCTACATGTCACTCAGTTTAAGAATCACATAACTGAAGTGAAGGAACAAGCAAATTTCTTTCTGTTTTACAGTTAGAAGATTACTGACTGATGGCTGTGGTGGAGTACCTCTCTGTGGTTTATCATTTAAATTCAGTTTCTGTCTTTGTTCCAATTAAAAAGCCAAAAATCTGTGATCGACAATATGCACAAAGACACATGGAGGGATCCGGCTTCTCGCTGTCACCTTCAGTATTTGAAAATAAAAGGTTTTAACCTCCAGGGAGGATCAGATGGTTGTTTCAGTGTCAGGCAGGTGATTGGAGCCTGGGGGAAATTTACTTTATTAGTGTACTCTCAGTTGGTTATTAAGCCCCGCCCATCTGATGCTGCAGGCAGGTTAATCTTTTTTTTACGTAGATATTTTTTGGGGCATTTTGCCTTTAATGGACAGGACAGCCAAGTGTGAAAGAGAGAGAGAGAGAGAGAGCTGCTGTGTACATTGGACGTGACAGAGGACCTGGAAAAAACCCCAAAAAAAACAGAACCTACCAGGGTCCAAAATCATCACCTGCCAAACACGAGTAGATTTTCTGTTTAGCAAGTAAATCTCATTTGTATGAAAAAAGTCATGTAATAAAAAACAAAGTTGAGAGTCTCTGCTATGTTCTGGTGCCATTTAGGTACGCACTGCTCCGCTGTTCCTAAACTGTTCCCGCGCCATCTGTGTCAAACAGGCTGCATGAAAACTGTTTCGAGCGCTACTAGTTTTGCGTCACTGTTTACTGTCCAGGCCATCAGCTGATCCCATAAACGTGGGTCTGCGGCTAGCTAGCGCTGCACCCATCCTTTAGAAGGTAATTAAATAACAACACAGCGGCTCGGTTGTTTAACCATGACAGCAAACTCTTTATTGATTCTGACATCAGCAGCAGCAGCACGTTAGCTTCACTTCTTTCATTCTTATTTCACAATAAAAGCGGTGAGGCTGTTCCTGTTGGTGTCCAAATAGGCCTCCCTTACCCCATCAACGTGGAACCAGATCCGTTACGTCCTACCTGTATATCACAGTGTGACCTCACCAGGTGCTGAAGAACTTAACGGCTGTTTGTTCTACAGGAAATGCGGTCGAGAGCGGGCTGAAGAACTTTTTGGGTGGTGAAGAGCAGAAAGACGATGGAGGCAAAGAAGACAAAGAGGGATTCAGTTTCGGAAAGCTCCTCTCATCCGGTGATGATGGACAGAAAGATGTAAATGAAGGATCACCCAGTGGTGGACAGACAGATGAAGACAACAGTGGATTTGGTTTAGCAAACGCCCTCAGCCCCAGCGGTGGTGGACAAAACGATCCTGACAACGGAGGACTTGGTTCAGGAGATGCCAAAGGTGGTGGACAGAAAAATGATGACAACACGGGAGCTGGAGAACCAGGTGAGTCCTTCAGACTGACTCAAGGTCACAGCAAAATTCAAATCAGTGAAATGCAACTTCTATTCAGTCCAGTTAAATTGGCGTGGATTTGAGCTCAGCTTTGGTGAACCTGCGGATTTTAATAGTAATTCGTCTTGACGTTGCTGACCTTTAAGAGCCGGAGAGTTGAAAATGGACGAAGCTATTGTAGCTTATTAGTTGTTGTTGCACCGTTTATTTAACCTCCTCTGTCAGAGTATAAACTGCTCAGCATCAGAGGAACTTTGCTCTGCAGACAAATGTCAAAGGTACAAATACGACTTTTTAATAAAACTGAGAACTTATTGTCCTGTTAAGGACCAAGCTAAGCTAACAAGCTCAACAACAAGGTCTGCACACTGACCATTAGCAAGCTAGTTATCATCCCTCTCCACTAACTTTTGTTTGTTATTGAACAAATTATGATGTGTCTGTGCTTAGACACAGCATACTTTGAGCTACATGCTAACGTCAACATGTTTCCATGTTGCAACACATTTTCATCCCAGGTCTTCACATGTTGCCACCTAATCAGAGGACTTCGATGTCTACATATTATACACCAGTTATCCTCCTGTGTCTGCTGTCGACATTCTAGGACGTTCGGACGATCTGATCCTCCTCTTTGGTCCATTCTGGTCTTTGGTGGTATAATTTTAATATTCTCTATCCTTGTCTTTCTGTTACTTTCCTCAGGGATAGATGCTGCAGCCGCAGCTCTTGGAGATCTCTTTGACCAGTAATCCTGCAGACCACGTCCAACGAGGCTCTGCCTGCAGCGTCCTCAGAGAGAAGCAACTTCACCCAAACTGCTGGAACATTGTTGCTTTCAAATTATTTGTTTTTGAGTTTTACACAGAAAACGTGACGCTACCAGAAACATCCTCCAAACTTTTGAACATCAAATCAATAGAAAGTGATATACCTGTAAGAAACATGTACATGTAGTAGTTAAATGTTGAATTAAATGTTAATGGCTGGCTCCTGCTGGGTGACAAAGAGTTTGACATATTGGGAATGTTTGTTTTCTCTAAATGAAAATTAAATTTTATTCTCTATACTGACAAAATCTGTGAACTTTGGTAGAGAAGATATGAACTAAATGTTAAAACACCAGTGCAATTTATCTTCTGTATTCTGCTGAAGGTTGCTAATGCTAATGCTAATCAAATGCTAATTAAATAGTATCGACAGCAGTTTGTCTTGATTTTGTTGGTTTTGATCTTTTGCTAAATATTCAGTACAAACTTCAGGCTCAGATTTGATCGGTGCTGGAATGTACCTGAGTACATTTACTCAAGTTCTGTAATTAAAAGTAAAGTACCTCAAATCTGTATTTGAGTATTTTCTTTTCATGACACATTATACTTCTACTCGATAGAAAGGTTTGTAAAATCTTATGTTTAGTTAAAAACAGTTTTTTTAAAGTCCAGCTGAAGCCATGAATTCCTTAATCAATCATTGCATTGACAGAATATTAATATAAAACGATGGTGTGTACATGCATACGTGTGAGTGTGTGTTTGATCTGAGGTTTAATGGAAGCAAACAGACACACTAACTCGAAATGCATTGAAACCTATTGAAACTAATGGAGACCAGCTCCTCCAGTAAATTTTCACCTGCTGTTTGACCAATAGAAGTTCTGTAAAACTTTTGTTTGAATATATAGATATGAGCCCCTCATGTGTGTACTGAAAATTATAACTCTATATTTTTATGACTTATTCTGGGATATTTTCTACGATGATAACAAACTGTATAACCGTGTGCCCAAAGAGTAAAAGTAGTGATGGCTTGAACTCCACAGATGATCTGTTCATTTGGGCAGCTTTAATCATGTAAAAGCATTTCCCCACTCAACATGGCCACTCAGACCTCCTTTCAGATGAAGGACGGCCATTCTTTATTCACCACAGGTCACCGTGGCATGTGACCCACAACATCACCAGCTCAGTATGAGGGGGAACCCTCCACACCATCATCATCCTCACTGTGACAGATTTCAGGATCAGCGGATGGATTTATTTTTGGTTTAGCTGTTGTAAAAATCACAGATCTGCTGTAATAAAATCCTGTCATTGCTTCGTTTGCTTTCTCACCACAAGAGAACTTTTTGGAGTGGTCTTGGTTCAGTTGTTCAGTCCCCACCAAAGTTTGATTGACAGCTTTGACACCAGCCCAAACGAACTGTACTAATAGTTCGTTTCAACCGAAGCAAACAGGTGAGGTGTGAACGCACACTAGCACTCTCGTCTCTGAGAGAATAACTTGGTTAAGAGTGAGCTGAATGATCTGTGAGCAGTTTGCAGTGAACTCATGGATGTACAGATGAGTATCACTGGACCACTCGTCTGAGAATTATCATGTCTTTAAGTGGATGTTTGGACGTTAATTGCAGACGGAAGTCACATATCCTTGGAAAGCGTGACACACACTGAATCAGAGAGGGAGGGTGAGTGTAGACGTAAAGCTGGGAAATGGCTGTGTTTTAAATCTCCTCCTGTTTGTCTCTGCTGTAGCTCCACCTGCTACAGAGACACCTTCTCAATGTTTGCCTCGTCCAGACTTCGACATTATGACTAACACGTTACGATAATTAACATTATTCAAAGGAAAAGTTTCTGAAGCTGGAACACTGAAACATTTTACCTGAAAAGTGACTTCAGTCCACTGAGCGATAAATAAATGGTTTCATCTGGATAAACTCTTCATATGTTTTGATTTGTAAAGTAACTGAAGCTGTCACATAAATGTAGTGAGGTAGGAGTGGCATGAAAAGAAAATACTAAAGTATGTGAGTAAATGTACTCCACCACTGGTGAGTCACTTCTTTTTGTCACGATAAAGGGAGGACGGGGACTCACCACACATGCATGGCATTGTTCACATTGTCTCAGTGCAACATGACCAACCTGCTCTGCAGCTTCAGCTCCCGTCGCCACAGCACGGACGTGGAACAAGCACTCACATCTTTCACTGCAGTAACAACAGAAATACTCTGATACAAGTAAAATCACTGCATTAAAAAACCTAAAGTATCCAAAGTACTCATTATGCAGAGTAATCTGTATCATTGTATTATAATTACTGATGCATTAAGATGTTGCAGCTGGTGAAGGTGGAGCTCATATTACTGATTATATGTTGTATTAATAATCTGAATCTGTAAAGTGACTGAAGCTGTCAGATAAATGTGCAATATCTCAGTAGAATTATAAAGTAGCAGAAAATGGAAATACTCAAGTAAAGTACCTTAAAACTGCACTAAGGCTGAGTACTCGAGTAAAGATACTTATTCACTCTCTGCTGCAGCGACACAAACACGCCTCACATTATTCCAACAGGACATAAAGTCATAGATTCAGTCTGTTAATGAGATGGTGTGTGTGTGTGTGTGTGTGTGTGTGTGTGTGTGTGTGTGTGTGTGTGAGTGTGAGAAGCTTTAATCAGGTGGAACCGGTCGGTCCTGTGTGGGCACACCTGAAGCCTCGATGGCCAACGAGGAGAGAGACACCTGAGATGGGCGTCGACAGAAAGAGACGGGGCTTCAGTCTCACCTGCACCTGCCAGAAAACACACTGAGGACACTCGTCACAGACAGAAACACTGATCAACAGACAGACCAACAGACAGATCGACAGAGATGGGTGACTGGTTGGCAAGAAAAATAGGTGAGTAGTGAAAGTGTGGAGGAAAAAGAAGTCTGGGAGATTTGTGTTTGCATGGTCCTGATTTGCATGGCTGCTGTCGGGCAGAAACTCTGTAAACTGTCCACACTAAGACACATTCATATCTGGATAAAAAGAATGTCAGAGTTTAAGTAACTTTGCAACAAAACTTGTTCTTCAAAGTGTTGACGCTGAGCCTAAGGGGAAAGTTTAACGAGGGTTTGAGCTGATGTGTTTCAGGGTGGAGAAAAAGTTAAATGTTTAAATGTCCCACAACACGTGAACAGGGCCAAATACTGAGTCATCACCATGAAACTTCCCCGGTCAGACTGTTCTTACAGATTCGTTGTAAGTTTTTGTATGATAAACAGTGCACCCAAACTCGTACATATCCCACGTATTTTGAAAGAATGTGATCACGTGACCAATGAGCTGACGGAGGTAAACAACGAAGCAGTCCCAAGTGCTTGTGGACGCAGGTTGTTGTGGTGGATTGGTCACAAAAACTGGACCTTCACCCAGGACTTTCCCCTGGAATGGTGTGTTTAGATTTGTGTGAACTTTGAGTCATTTTAAGGTGTTTTCACCATGTTTCTGTACCAACACCGAACCTTAATAACTTAACACTTAACAGTTACGTAATTAAGGTAAACGCCTCATTTCCTCTTACATACGTGTACGGAGACGATGCAACCGGAAGTCCATTCATTCCTATGGGAATCTCTGCAATACTCGATGTGCCTGCGAAACTCCTCCCCCCCGTGATATTTTGGTCCAGAATCTTCCAAGTATGCTGAAAAAAATGTAACTTTTATGGTGGATTTCGGGGAGACCTTATGACAGTGTGCTGGCTTAGCTAACAGGCTGCTAAATAGCTTCAGTTCGGTTTCCTGTTGATCTCATTAAAAATAACCTGTTTATTTAGTTTGAACACATTGTGAATCTGAGTAATGTTATTCTGCTAAAATACAGTTATACACTATATACAGTTAGATCGTCATTATGACTCGTTCAGCCGTTCATACATCTTTTTATTTGAATATTTCACAGAACATGCTACATACCTGGCATACCAACATCTTCTCTTATTTGTGGCCATGCAGTATTGATCCTGTTTTTGTCCCGGTAATGTTCCAAGCGCAGGTAGCTACAGCTAGTTTCTATCAGGTTTCTCTCTGTAAAGAAATGCACCTCCTTGCATTGGACACAGTTGTTATTGCACTTGTTTTTCAACGTATTCTCATTGAACGGTTCCTACAAATTAGCGCCCAACGTATGACGTTATATCCTCAACGTACAGTTACACAATTGAGTTAGATTGAGTTAACTGAGAAGTTATAGAGGTTAGTTTTTGAAAAAGAAACATGGTGAAGATGTACCTTAAAGAGGCAACAGACAGCATCTTTTCCTAAATATATCATGATGAAAATAATGTGGGTTGCACAGGGTAGTGGCCACAGTAAAATCAGACTATCAGCATTTACATAGGTTACTTAGTGGCTTTGCAGTCTTTGCAATAACCTTCTGCCACCGGTGCCGAAATTTCGCGAAAAAACCTGCTTTACAGCAGGAAATGCATCATGTATTGTGAAACTGGTCGGTCAGCCAATCAGGGACTGGAGCTGGTCCTTATGAGGAGTTGGGCATGAGATAGAACACAAAAACACAGCATCCATCACAGGAAATTGATGCGTAAAACAGGAAATTAAAAAGACGTTTCAGGGACCGATTTGTTGAGAATAATGATGATTACTAATGAGAGAAGTTCTGAGGGCCTTTTTATGCCTGAATGTTTAACCCAAGGCTCCAGTTTTAGTGACAAGGTAAATATTTGATTAGTTTTGGTTTCACGTCAATAATGTGAGCACACTACAGAACTCTACACGATGAACCTACGACCTGTCCTTACCACCCTACCAAGCTGTAGAACTTCCTGTATCAGTCCGAGAGTCTGAACTGTCCAAAAACATGTTTCGACATTAGAAATGAAGCGACCCATGGTTCAGATTGATCTGGACCAGGGTAGCCTCTCTTCATCGTTTGGTGCAAGGGAGGTTTCATAACTGTAATGTTGGTTTTGATCAAACTGAAAAGGTCGGACCGAACGAGGAGTCTCAGAAAAGGCCCTGAGCTGACATTAAAGGTAGTTATCAGCAAATACTCCACATCATTTAAATGTCAGTCAGTCAGCTCATCTGAGCTTCAGGCAAACTTCATAAATGACTTTCAAACATTCTCTCGTCTTTGCCCCCTGAGAAAAACTCCACCCCTCTGGTGCTCCACATAGGCTAAATCAAACATGTGAGCTGATGGTGTGATGCTGTTTGTTCTGCAGGAGACATGGTGGAGGACAAGGTGAGGGGCGCTCTGGGTATGGAAGAAAAGGAAGAGGACAAGGAGAAAGGGTTCTTCTCAAAGGTCTTGGGCAGAGACGACGATGAAGACGACAAGAAAGGGAAGAGGGACAAAGACGACAAAGAGGAAGGGTTCTTCTCGAGGATCTTTGACAGAGACAATGATGACGACAAGTGGAGAGAGATGCAGAAGGACAAAGACGACGAAGACAAAGGGTTCTTCTCAAAGGTCTTTGACAGAGACCATGATGACGACGATGACGATGACAAGTGGAAAGAGAAGAAAAGCGGGTTTGCGGGTCTCTTCAGAGAACAGGGGGGACCAGGTGCTGCCGGAGGGGTCCCGGGAGAAAATGTTGGAGGAGGTGAAGACGGTGGAGGAGTCAAAGGACAAAGTGCGGCAGTAAATGATGGAGGTGCGTATGAACAACCTGGTCTCACTCCTAAGTTGTCAAATACTGACAATTAGTCAGTGACAGCGATGAAATTGGCGCCATTGGCGTCAGGGGGAAACGCGGTGGGACAACAGCGAAAGTTCAGGGGGTGGAAGTGCGAGTAGGGCGGGTGAGAGCAGTGATGGATGGGTCCAACAAACACCGACTTTCACCTGGGAGGCCAGTGTCCACCTCCTGTAAGATTGTAAAGTCAAACCCGGTTCTTTTTTTTCCTAAACCCAACCATGTGTGTGTGTTGTTGAAGGAAAAATACGTAAATTCCCTTTGTTGTACCGACGTAGTGCTTTTATTTTGAAAGAGACTGTATGCAAACTGTACATTTCCTGTGAAAACAGAAGTCAATCAATCAATCAATCAATTTTATTTATAAAGCCCAATATCACAAATCACAATTTGCCTCACA
>NC_065524.1:39614720-39615760 GCF_006386435.1 Epinephelus moara | reverse complement strand
ATGTAACAGGCTGAAGTTGACACGGCGTCCCAGAACGTCAACAACCAACACACCCAGGGTACCTTGGACGTCATATGTGGACGCGGAAAGTCCATGACCAAACGTGGACATGTGACGAGGTCACAGTGAGGATGATGATGATGTGGAGAGAAAGTAATTCACTCAACTCAACTCAAACTTTATTTATAAAGCACATTAAAACAACCAAGGTTGACCAAAGTGCTGAACAGGTCAATAGAAATAAACAAGCAAATACAATGAGGTACCTAATAGTACACCACAATAATAACCATAAGATACATAAAATACAATACAATAAAATAAAATACAAGAGTTATAAAATAAGATAAAAATAAGATAAAATGTTTGGGTGTCCTGCTCAACCTGAGTTAAAAGCCTGAGAGAAGAAGTGGGTTTTAAGAAAAGACTTAAAAACCTCTAGGGTCTGGGCAGACCTAATGTGCAGGGGCAGGCTATTCCAGAGCCTAGGGGCAGCCGCCCCAAAGGCTCTGTCACCTCTGGTCTTCAGCCTAGTCCTAGGAGTAGCCAGTAATAGCTGACTGGCTGATCTCAAGGCTCTGGAGGGTGCAGGAGTTCGGTTAAATAAGGGGGTGCCAGCCCATTTAGGGCTTTAAAAACAATCAGTAAAATCTTAAAATCAATTCTAAAACGCACTGGAAGCCAGTGGAGCGAGGCCAAGATTGGTGTGATGTGATCGTGTTTACGCTTTCCAGTGAGGAGGCGGGCTGCTGCGTTCTGGACAAGCTGTAGACGGTGTAGCAGTGACTGGTCAATACCGACATACAGCGAGTTACAGTAGTCCAGACGTGAGGTTATAAAAGCATGGATTACCCTCTCTAGATTTGAGAGTTGATAAAAGCTGGTTTGTATTACTGATCTAACTTGTTTATCGAATTTAAAAGCACTGTCAAAGGTCACACCGAGATTTTTAACAGAGAAACGGATGTTAGGAGTGAAGGGGCCCAGAAAATCAGCGGAGTAATCGGAGGGGTCACATCCAAACATAATGATCTCTGTTT
>NC_065524.1:39593278-39613759 GCF_006386435.1 Epinephelus moara | reverse complement strand
ACTCTCATTATGCCTTTGCGCGGCACATTTAAGGGCGAGGAGAGGGGCTCATTTGATTGGTGTGATGTGTGTAAAACCCACTCCACGCCTTCTCTCCTCCCTCTTTCCGACTTGCGCAGGTAGGAGGGACGGAGGTGGGAAAGAGGAGTAGCTGCGCCAGGCGCACGTTGTGCCAAACCTACAAAATCCGCCTGGCCACACCCAGTTGGCGAAGCGCAGGTGCGCTGCGCCCGGTCTGCGAAACTAGAGCCCAAGATGTTTGAATCATTTCATGGTTTCAGCTTCACAACCTTCGCCTTTGAATAATGTCAATAATTGTAGTGTAATAATGATGATGCTGAGCGTCCCAGCTGGTCACCAGGAAATGAAACACTTGATGATCAAAATAAAAGCCCAGAACTCCTCTTTAATATGTTTAACACGTGTCCCCTCACAAGTTAAAAGAAACCTTCACCTACGTATCATATCATTTATATATGACTTACATTTGTGCGATCGACTCTGGTGGGTCACGGTCACACTGCCAGGACCAACGTTCTGTCCCCGTCCCCTCGTTTACACTGAGCCTTTAACTGCGTCTTGCTGATTATACTGAGGTACTTTTACTGAGGCAACATTTTCAACACTGAAGTGAAGGATCTGAATACCTCCTCCTCCTCCACTGATGCACAGTACACACACATACATGCGCCAATGAGCACGGGTGTGTCATTATATTGTTCATGGTAATATATATCGTACTGTGATTAAAATTTGTTTATCAGGAATAGTTACTGTAAAAGAAACACAGCAACATGTGAGGATCTGATTCAGCTCAGGGGACAGTACTCAAGTTTCCAGCTCAGATTTAAACAAACATTCAGTCGGGTTTTATTTTGATGATTTTCTGGAGGCTCATGTTGTGTGAATATGAATATGACATCAGTCCGTCCAGGATGTTCTGATGTTGCGATCACAAGTGACACAAATTCAGCCAATCCCTGTGAATTCTATGCAACCTTTTCCAATTTTTTCCAGTCGCTGTAACTGAAGCACAAACTTGACTGTTTAAAACGGGTAAAATATAATTTTTTGTAGAATTGCATGCAGCGTGTTGATTGGCTCAGCCGCCCTCTCTGTGTTTATCATGCTGCAGGAGTCTGATATTCACTGTACTGTACAGTGACAGGGCTAACTGTTAGCATCACATGGCTAACATTACCTCATGGTTATTGATGGTTTTAGGGACATAGTCAAGCTGTTGTGGTGTAAGATGTTAACCACTGCTGCGAGGCTTCTACCACATTGGCACAGTGTGATGAGTAGTCATGAGATCATGTTATGCTGTGTTAGCTCGTGCTAACTGGGCAGAGAGAGCAGGAGGTGGTTCTTCAGCGTTGTGTCAAACGGCAGCAACAGCTGATCAGTTGCGTTTACGAGAATGGGATGGACAGACGCACAGACAACTCGACAACATAATGCCTCCGGCTACGGCTACTGCCAGTGTGGAGGCATAAAAAATATTTTTAAACATCGCAATATGCATCACGATTTTATAGAAAAGCTGGTTTGAAATCAATCAATGTGAAATCTGTGTTACTGTAACTAATATATCTGCACAGCTGATTGGTGCCATGAATTCACTACAGAAGAAGAAGAGCTGATCTAAAGAGCTCCAGTTAAAGTTAAAATGATGGAAATTTCACATTTCTTTATCATTCATGTATATATGTTTGTATGTCATCTTTGTAAAAGGTCTACGAGGCATATACGACTGTGCAGGTCAAAATAAATCAGACAGTAATCACTGACTTTTGTTCTGTTTTAGATTTGTTCAATGATCTGATGAACGTGGCTGAAGAAACGTCTAAAGGGGACTAAACCACATCCTGACCTCCGAGACAAACGAAGATTTCACCAAAGACTCTAAAAATCTGTTTTTCATTACATTTAATGCTCGTTACTCAGCTTCAACATGCTGGCTTCACAAAGTCAGAGGCTGCAGTGACGTCTTCTGTCTGTTAGTTTACCCTGAAGTTCCATTCACTCTGTACGCAGCGCATAATATCTTCTGTTAAAATACACTGTATTTGCTTGTCAATGCCTTAAAGGGATAGTTCAACATTCATTCATTCATTCATTTTCCCTAAGCGCTTATCCTGTTGAGGGTCGGGGGGGGTGGAGCCTATCCCAGCTGACACTGGGTGAGAGGCAGGGTTCACTGGATTTATGACGGGGTCACCTTAGCTTAGCATAAAGTGTAGAAACAAGGGGAAACAGTTAGCCTAGCTCAGTCCAAAGTGAAAGAATACAGCTACCAACACCCCTGAAGCTCACTGATGAACATCTTTGTTTATCAGGACACGTACTTCATCTCCTAAAGCTAAGCTAACCTCGTCATGACTCCAGTTCTGTCCTTTATATTTACTTTCCTAACTTCACAAAATGTTGAACTATCCCTCAACTTATATCCAAAGTTGTGTGAGTTGATCGTAGTGAGCGTACAGTGACAGCTCAGCATGCTACATCACCCTCAATATTTATTGATTGATTAACTTAACTGATTTGTATCGTGGGCAAAAACCTAAAACTGAAAACTGCCAGTAACTTGATTTCTACAGGTTTTCCATGTTGATATTAAATGTTTAAAGTTCACATGCTTTTTAAGCACACATGAGGTTTACTTTGCCAAATTTTGAGGTACTAATGTAAAATTTTGAAGTAATGGGTTAAAAAATTTTCAGGGACACTTGTGTTTCTAGTAAATTACATAAAATGAAGTGATTTAATCAGATCAACAAGTAAATTTGATGTATATTTTAATTGTGGTGATATATAATGAATAGTTTATGTCAAAACGCATTTAAAGCTGTGATTTTGTATTGATTCTGTTATTTAAGAGAAAATATTCTTTAAGACTGATCACAGATTTTTCTGAACCAAACATAAATACCAGTTTTCAAATCCACATTTACTGGTGAACAAAATTACCATATTTTTACACTTTCATTTTTAGTACAAAAGAAATCAAAAGATCAAGAATATAAATGTGTTTACAGATGATTACCTCTTTTATTAATATGACACACGGACGCATGTTTAGAGTTGTCAAAATGTTTTTATGATATTCTGAAATCCAATGACCTCCAATCAGTCCGTAGGAGATGGTGGAAATTATTTCTACAAATACTTGATGGTTGACAAGATTATTGATACCTGAGCTGCAAAATTAGCTTCAATAGGAGGCAAGTCAGTGTGTAAACACAGACGACTCTCAGTTCAGATTTGGTTTATTGACAGCTGACCATCTTCTAAGCCAGTCAACCTTACCTCTCTCATATTGGGACATAATGCAGTTTACATTGAAAACAGTGGCAGATTTACCATTTAAATCCTCAGTGTCTCAATTCTAGCTGGTGAGTTTTGTGAAATAACAACTCTTGTTGGCAGATTTGATCATCTGTAGCCATGATTTTAGATTAGCTGAACATAAACTTTGATTTATTTTTTGGCACTTTGCCTTTATTTGACAATTCATACAGACACAGACGGAAGAGGAGGGTAGAGAGAGGGGAAATGCAACACAGGTCTACAGCTGGAAATCAAACTGTGGATGTAGCCGTCATGTGGTATAGTCCACCTGAAAGCAATATAAAGCTGTGGGCTAATGGGCATGTAGCTATTTCCATGTTTCAGATGATACGTCATGTTTGTAGTCGACCAATGAAGATGAGTTTACATATCACCTTGGGTTCGTCCTTCACCTTCTCAAAATGATCCCACACTTTGGATTTCCTGCCCGACATGTTATTAACTAGCCTGTGGAATAACCGCAGGTACCAGCCCTGGAGATTAACCTGACTCCTGTCTGACTGCTGAGCGTGGACACTTCCTGTGTCTGTCCTTTCAAAGTAAAGTCACACATGCTCCAGTCATATAGGTTTGGATTTATTTTGACGAGGTGCAGCTCCTGATAGAGTTTCATGTTTGTTTGTTTGTTTTTTCTGTGACTGAGAGACCAATGAAATCTTGATGACTAATGACCTTTCTGGTCGACTAACGTTTGGTCGACTGTTAGTATGGTTCTCACCTTCCGAGGCTCTGCGTGATCCCAGAAAAAGTTTTTGAATGGTGTTAAGAAGACTTTGACGAATACCGAACGAAAAACACCAAAAAACTTTATCAAAATTCCTGAGCAGTGTTATCAAAGTGTCTTGTATCCATTTATGGGCTGATGGAAATCAAAACACAATTATTTTCACTAAAGTGTTAATGAACAAAGAATTTTCTAGATGATCATCCTATGAGGGCTTGGAACTGTCTTTCGTTTGGCTTCTTTCAAAGTCTGTTTGCACTTTGAGGTTGTCATTTAATAGAAAACTTTTTCTGGAACCATGAAGCATTTTCAAACCAAACAGTTCAGGGGAGCTTCCCTGAGAACTACGTACTTTAATTTCTGTGGAGCGCTGGAGTAACGTAATCCGAGCGGTGGTCAGTGTAGCAATGTTACTTTCGCTTTGACATATTTGCTCAGTAAAGTCTGGACTTCACTGTCCGTTTTTTGCAACGACCTGTTGCTCATGTTTTGTGTTCTCCGTTGTTTACACGGCTAACATGTTTTTTTAAATGGCGGTTGCTGGTGCATCCTTTGCTGTGTTTGACCAGTCAACGTACACCTATGTCACTCAGGTTCCTCTCGTGCTCGAAGGGTACCTGCTCTGATGCAAGAGCTAAAAAAGTCCCTCAAATCGGCGTTCTTAGAACTACGATCATTCCTTGTTCTGACGGTGCTGACAGAACAAACAGGTTTCTTAGAGCTATGAAAAAGTTCTTCCTCTCCTGAGGTGAGTACTGCATCACATTTTATTGTTTTTGAGTGACCTTTACCTTTAACCGAGCTCACTAGCTGATCACGCGAACTTCAGCTCCATGAATTGATTCATGACTCTTTAACCCCACAAACTGATGTTGTTAGCTAATGACCGCCTCCTTGTCCTTATAGGTTGGCTGGTCATGCTAAAATCAGCAGCTCACAATAGAGCAGATAAACACAGTGTTTAATTCATTTCTTACATTTTCCTCTTGTGGTTTAGGGAAGAGTTAAAAAGAAAAGTTCACCACCCTCTGAACTCTTGAAAAGCACTCTTGCTCCACAACGTGTATGGACACAATGCAAAGCTTGACTGGGATTGGGCAACTGGTGTTTGAGGGAGGGGTTAACAATAAAAAAAAATCTGAACTGAATCAGGCTTTATGAACCTGATACATAAAAAACCTGGACCAGGTCCTGATCCCGATCCCACTGATGAGCTCAATCCCAACATCCTGTATCAGATCTAACCAGTCCACACTGAGGCAGCTGGGATCTGGTCTGGGTGTTTGTCATACGCAGTCCATCAGCTGGGGAACTGAAGGTCCAGCAATGTGAAGTCCTGACTGATGGGGACACTGTTTTCGTCACACAGGAAGTTGCTCTGGACAGTGATGATGAAGGTTTTTCTTGGGAGGGAGAGGAGGGTCTGGATCCTCTCTGCTGCCACCTGGATGTGCTTCACCTCTGAGCCCGGAGCTGAGGGACACAAATTAGAAAGACCCTATGAACTCGGGACTCGTTCAGAATCATCCCGACCCCCTAGGCTGTGGTTCACGGTCGGCGCCGCAATATGTTTGTAAATCTAAACATCATGTGAAGCCAACAAAGTTTTACTGAGTTGAATCATGACTGACAGGAAGTTTCTGTCCCACCTGAGCTCTTGTGGAGTTTATCAGGCGGAGCTTCGAGGATCTTCTGCAGCGGAACAGGAGGAACCTGAACACACACCTGCCTGTTGGCCCGCCCACTCACTCTCAGCACACCTGGCCTGAAACGAAGACACAAAATAATTAAATTAATTAACACAACACACAAGATGAAAATAAGAAACATTAAAAAAAAAGATCAGTTACTGTACTACAGTACAACTGATTAAAAAATTAAATGTAAAAATAAAAGCTTTCAATAATATGGTCTAAAAAGTCTCAGCGATGTACCTATAGTAGCGGCGTACGGCGGTGTGGGGCAGGCAGGGGTAACAGGGGCTGTAGATGCCGTTGGTGTCTGTATCGAGCTCAGCAGAGCAGCGACCGCAGCCAGTGTAGGTGATGTCACCGTTCAGTGCTGCCAGGATATCATCCAGCGGTGTGGCGCTGTCCAGGACTGGCTGAGGTGCATTCTGGGAAGGTGGAGAATCCTTAAAGTGGAAGGCGGTGATCTTTACTCTTAGCTCCACGTCACCTGGTGAAGGAGACAGCAAAACCTTTCTCTCAGATGCTGTTTGAATTTGCTGTCATGTTAACATTTTTACCACAAGCCTATAATTTACCCGTGGTGTACCTCAGGGTCCAAGTTTAGGTCCTCTACTGTTTAACACATGTAAGCAGCTCTGATATACTCAATGCCTCAGAATTTAATTTTAGGGCCTAGACATTTCATCACACTGTGAAATTTTGTTTTGAGTGTGGTGTTCCTCAAGGCACAGTTTTAGGGCCTATATAGTTTATAATAAGCTTGCGGCGTGGTTCTAGGAATGGCAGTGTCAGTCTGCCGGTCAGTCCACTTTGGTTCTGACTGAAATAAACAACAACTATGGAACCGATTCCCATGAAATTTAAATCAGGCATTTGTGGTGCCCAAAGAATTAATCTTATAACTTGATCGATCCTGTTCACCCCCACCAGGTTGACATTTGTGGGTTTGTGGAGTGAAGATCTCTCCACCATGCCACCACTTTGGTGCCGACCATCACCAGTCCAACTACACCACCACTTTGAAATAACTGGACTACTGGAGTTCATTACAGCTCTGGAAAAGTGCCCCAGACAATTTTTCTGACCTTTGCAATGTTTATTTCAAGTTTGCCTGCACTCACCACTGTATTTCTGAGACAGCAGGGTGTCGAGGTCCAGCTCCAGACTGCTCCTTCCTACTCGAACTGTTCGTGGTTGGAGAAAGTCCTGCACCCGCCGCGTGGCGGGGTCCAGAGGCCTGACAGAGCTCCAGGGAGTGGAGTGCAGCTCAGGGAGGTCAGAGTTCAAACTCTCCCTCACCAGGAGGATGTGGAAGTCCCAGACAGTCGCTGAAGGAGATGGACAATTTATTAAATTTTTTTTTTTTTTTTTTGTCTGATTTGGGTGAGCCATAAAGGTAAGTGTCCTCACACAAATACATGTGTAGACCCTTTTAGGGCCAGTGTCATAATGACATCATGTTATCAGCTGGAGGTGCAGCTGCCTCTCTCCCACAGGGCTGTAGGCTACATAGGAATGTTAAAATGTGTTTGTCTTGTTGTGTTATTGGGAGCCAGAATAGAGTCAGTTAAAATGTGTTTGTCTTGTTGTGTTATTGGGAGCCAGAATAGAGTCATGGCTCAAAACCAGCCGCCACTGCCCGTCAACAATAACAAAGACAACTACGGTTAAATGTGATAAGACCAAAGGACTGGACGGAGGCCATCATCAAAAATGCTCACATGTGCAGCGCACACTTCATATCAGGTTAGGGAAAAAGTATTTCCTGTTGTAGGGATGAATAAGGTTATGTGTATTAAGGGTTATCATGTCCACCTCATCAGAAACTGGGGAGGGATTAAGAGGAAGATTGGATTTCTCTGCAACGCTAACTTTTTAGCACATTAGATTAGCACTCCCACACTCAGACTGAGTATTTCTGAACGCACTACTCACATCATCTTCCTCCGTTGTCTTAAACAAACCAACAAAACTTGCTAGCTACCATTAGCTAATGTCTGTAGAGAATTGTTTTGCCTCCAGCTAAGCGCCGCCCACCAAAAAACATACTGTTTACTAATAGTGAAAGGGTCTATGGTAAACCTGTTTTTGTTTGTGTACCTTTGTCTCTGTTGAAGCGAGGCAGCCACTTCACAGCTGCTCCCCACAGCAGTAGCGCCCCCTGCTGACCATCCGGCTGCTCCACAGTCAGAACGGCCTGCAGCTGAACAGCCGACCTGCAGCGAGACTCAGCCTCACTCCGCCACGCTAACAAACATCCATTAGATTAATCTCATCTTCAAATGTAAAACAACCAAATCAACAAATACATTTTACAGGACAAACGGTGTGCCACAGGGATCAATCCTGGGACCACTGTTGTTTGAATTTCATATAAATAATATTGATCCCAATCTTCTGTTTACAAATGTCTGTTTCTTTGCTGATGATACTGTTATTGATCGCACTCTTTCCCCACAAATTCAGGCTCCCTCTCAGTTTTTACCCCCGCCCAAAAATAGTGATTTAAGCTTGTCTTGACGGCTGATGGAACCATGACAAATTCTAAGTTTCTTCTGAAAAATATTTAGGATTTTTTCCTGCTGACATAATTTTATTTCTGCCCCATATCTAACATCTTGTGGTTTGTATTCTGCTGAAATTAACTGTAATTATTCTCTAATTAGGTCTTCCTGTCCTGTCCACAAGTTTTTATAATAACAGTAAAGAGGTGCGCTTTCGTCTCAAAGTTGAAACACTGTCAGCAGCATTTTAATCAGATGTCCAAGCCAGGGACAACAAACCAGACACAGCAGATAAACAACAACATTTTCTTACCCATAATGCTGCTGTGTTATCTTCAAACTAAAGGGGTTTACTGCTGTTAACTAGCTGAGTTCAGCATCTCCTTGTTTGTCCTGATGACTCAGGTGAGTCTGATGTCCACTAACGCTCTGTACCTGTGACCAAACTCACCTGTGCTGATGTGTGTATGAGTGACGCGCAGCAGGGCATGGACCAGAGTGTTGACCCTTAGTGACGTCAGGGTGGCGTAGGGGAGGCGGTTCAGGTCCTGAGGGGGGCGGAGGTTTGAAGACACCAGCAGGGGGCGCCGCTCCCGAAGAAAGCCACATAGAGAGCTGAGAGTGCGAGCGTTAACATGCTGAGGAGCTGCAGAGAGAGACAGAGAGCTGGTTGAAGCAGAGGTCAGGAGAAAGGCCACTGATTGGTCACAGGTGGGGTTCAGTCGTACCTGGTGGTGAGGCGGAGGCAGTGATCTGTCCCAGGTTGAGCAGTTTGCTGCTGAAGGTCGACTGCAGCACCGTCTCCCCTCTCCACCTGTCTTCATTCACCTGCAGTCCTGATCAGAGACGACAGGGAAACAATAATCTGCATCATGAAACGGGTGGAGCTGGAAGCTTGGTGACATGGTGACTATCTGTAGGTTGCTCAGTGAATGAGCAGCAGTTTTCTCTCCTAACCTAGATTTGGAACATCAGTGCGTTCTCATTAAATGTGTTTAAGGTTCAGCAACACTATAATTGTCGACTGGTGGGTTGGAGCTGGTGAATTTCTTGTGAAATGATGAAATCTGACGTAGAAAGGAAGGTTTGTAAAACAGTTTGAAGGTTTATCAGACACAAAATCACCTCACAGGTTTATAAGACTTAAAACACACTTAAATCACAATACAGACATTCACAGACCGACGGGAAGTCATTCACAGTGCTGCATTTGGTTGTTGCATGAAAAGTGACAGAATTAGTTTCCTACGTTTAAACTTCACAGCTGACCAATCACAGCGTTAAGTGGGCGTGGCCGTTGGGTTGTGCATCGTTACACAATTGTCAGAAATCGTCGCCATCATCAGTCCCAAAACGACTTGAGTGTATTTCTGTACCTGTGATGAGCAGAATGTCTCCAGGACTGACGGTCAATGCCCAGAACGCCGCCCGCCGCCACAGCACCACCTTCATCTCAACACCTGATTGGTCCATCACCACGATGGATGCCAGAGGAACGGAGGTCCCTGCCGCCGGCCCGGACCTAACCTTAAATCCAACAAATCAAAGTGTTAACTTCAACATTAAATAATTTATTACAGGATTTCTGAGCACTTCCTGCGCACATTTTCTTTGCCGATTTACCACTTTTGTCCAGACTGAATATCTCAACATCTACGGGACAGATTGGCGCAAACGATTTGTACAGACATTCATATTCCACAGAGGACGAATCCTACTGACTTTTGTGATCCCCCAACTTTTCCTTTAGCGCCACCAGCAGGGTGACGTTTGTGGTTGAGTGAAACATCCCAACAATTGACGGATGTATTGTGATGAAATGTGGTTCATCGTTCATGCTCCCCTCAGGATGAACTGTAAGAACTTTAATGATCCTCTGACTTTTCATCTCGCGCCATCATCAGGTTGACATTTTAATGTGTCCAATACCTGCAAAACTGATGACATCACATCAGCCTTAGCTGGACTCTGTGTTTACTGATAATATGCTAAAGCTAGTATGCTAATATACAACAATAAGATGTCAACATTATACCTGCGTAACATCTGCATGTTAGCATCGTCATTTATTAGCAGCTGGAGAACGTGGTTGAATGTTCTCATAATAAGACATGATAATCTTTCTTAAAACGATATTGTTAAAAAAAAGTTTGACGTATGAAATCGTCTTCTTCACATAATTCTGGTTTTATTAGATCACGATAGACGATACGTCTTAACGTCTCCACTCACCTTGACCTCCTTCAGGTGGCAGGGATGGACGACCGCCACCAGAACTGAGTACCGAACACCTCGTTTGTCACAGCGGATCAGAAGTGTGGTGGGACCTTGAAGCCCGGCGGCGGTGGTGGTGGCGGCAGTAGTGGCTGTGCTGTCGGTCGACACCGCAGATGCTTCAAGGTTTTCTGAGATTCGAGCTTTCTTGAGATCGGGGGATTTAGACGGGGAGTCTTGAGTGGTCTGCTGCTCAGCCTCCTGGGAGCAGAGCACTCCGTCTGTGGTGGCCTCGATAACGACACCTCCTTCCTGCACCCTCGGGGTCAGGCAGGGTTGGCTGAAGAGTTCGGCGGAGGCTTCGGGTGATGGGATTACTGGGCTGAAGAGCTCTGGGGTGCTGGAGGAGACAGATGGAGGACTTTTGGTATGTTTGGGTGGGGTTCGGGGAGGCGGGGATTTCTCAGGGCTGGTTGCTGACTGGACGCCACACCTGCCTCTCAGGATTAATGCCTGACTCAGAGTCCAAGTGGCGAGGTAGTGAGTCTGGGCGGACAGAGGAGGGTCGGCTGGTGACGACTGATGTGGAGGTTCAGGTTCTGGTTTCTGTGGTTCTGACTGAGCTGCAGGGAAACAGCTGTCCAGATACTCGAGGACTGAAGACGAACACTGAACTTCCTGTTCGGGATTCGTCTCTTCATCTCCAATCTCTGCAGGTCTGTGATCATCAGAGCGGAGATCTTCTTGATCTGTGTTCGCTACCAGCGCTCGTTCTTCCTGTCCTCGTGATGCCTTCGTGGTCCAATCAGCTTTAGAGGAAGAGACATCCTGATCAGCGTTTGGTTCATCATCCTGGCTTTGTAAACTGGGCTTAGATTGATCAGCTTCTACGTCCTCATGGCTGACTCTTTCCTCCACCAGACGATTTCCAGCCTCGTCTGAAAGATGAGAAAATAATTTGTATTTTTCACCTTCATTTTGGAAAACACACATATTTACCTTCTCGCTAAGAGTCAGGGTCGATTCACATGCGTTTTTTGCACCCACAAAACTAATGTTGTAAATGTCAACGTGCGGAAGGTGTGTTCAAAAGCAAAAGAGACACGTTAGCTGCACGCAAGTGTTCCCAAGCACCCGTTTTTCAGGACACGTAGGCTGCACCCCGAGATCAAAGAACATTCAACTAACAGAACAACCAATCACAGACAGCAAATATCTGTCCTTTCTCCAAAGTCATCACTGCAGTGCAGAGCTACCCAGGGCTGAACATCTGTCCCACGGACGACATATGAGGTCTAACACTAGCACGTTCTCATCAGAAGTCGTCACATGCCGCCGCTTCGTCAGTTGCCTTTCACATTTATCTATTAAGTATCCTCCTACGTCTGCTGCTGACGTTCCAAGACGCCGCAACCAGTGCCGGAACATCAACAAAAGCACATGGTTAGGTTTAGAAATAAACATCATGGTTTGGCTCTATGTTCATCCGGGAAGCAAAGAGAGGGCTCATGGGTGAGAGACTGGGGTGTGTTGGACCCGTCCACTGTCCCTACTGTCCACCGTAGAGGGAATTCCAACTCCTTACGTTTCGCCGTTATCGGTGGCATTTCAACCTGACGTCATCCAGCAGTGTATCATAACACTGTGAAAGGTTACGTTTGGCTGTGTTACAAACTGATATCACCCAGAGGCGTGTCATACCGCTGTGAAAGGTGGCTTTTGGCATTGGTGTCTGACGCTGCGATCACTGACAAAGCCATGCTTTTCGATGCTTTTTCAAGGTCTGCTGATACACACTTAAAAAACAGCTGGAAGAAGATCGGCCCTGAACTCAGGATTTCTACGATACGCTGCTGGTTCTGACGAATTCTGCACAATTAAAAAAGAAGCAATGTACTTTAATGTCTTGACTGTTCTTGGGTGCTTTTATGTTTTATATTTATTGGTTGAGTTACAACAAAAGACGACAGTCAACACTTAAAATACTTAAAATATACAAAAAAAGAATCTAATGATCTGACAAACTGTCTGTGTCCCTGAACGCCTCACCTGTAGCAGGCCTCAGACGTCCTTCCCGCCAGGTGAGCTCCAGGTGTCTCCAGTCGGCAGGTGGATGCTGGTCACTCTCCGCCCCAGCCTCAGACACCGAGGCTGGGGTGGAGGAGGGAGGAGGAGCCCCCAGGAAGACGTGGATCTTTGGCCGGTCACACATGTCGTCTGGACCGACGCTCTGTCACCGTGAAATAAACAAATAAACAATAACAACAATAAATGACGCTGTAAAGCTTCATTCAGACGTCATCATCATCAACTTGTTTCATAAATGACTCTGTGACTTTTAAGAAGGTCAGATGATGTCATACAGGAGATCAGTCCTGACTTTATCTTGTATTTAATTTTTAGAATCAGTTCTTTCATGTTTAATTTTAATTTGATTTGTTTTTGAATCCGTTTTTTTCCCCTATTTTGGATTTTAATTTCATCTATTATTTTATTCATTTTTATTTCATTTTGTTTATTTAGATTTTTTCTTCATACAGTTGATGTTTTCTGTGGTTTTCGATTCATCCTCTTCGTCTCTGTGGTTAAATAAAGATTCATTTCTAGTTCTCTTCAAATCAACGTGACCAATCATGACAGACTTTCTGTGGTTAATATAATACAAAGCTCAGCGTTAATTAATACACAGAAATGTGCAGCTCAGACACTGATCAGACTCCATAAGAAGAAATTAATTTCTGGGTTGTTTCCTTCATAGTTTCATGTTGTGAAGAAAACACTCAGATTCTTACACAACCATGACTCAGCAGAAAAACTCAGACAGATGTGTTTCACAGCTGGAAACAATCAGACCAGGTGGAGCCGCTGAGTCGCCGCTGCTCCACCAATCAGACGGCAGGATGCTGAGGGAGGGTCAGCTCATATGGGGGGGGGGGGTGCTGATCCAAACTAACCCTGACACCTGAACTGCTCCTGTCGTCCAATCAGAGGAAGGCTCTGTCCCATCTGTGAAAGAGTAATAACACTATATATAAAACCACTGCTGCTGCTGCTGCTGCTGAAGAACGACCTCACAAAATCCATTACATAATAATTAATAATAAATATTTTAACTGACTCACAATTTTTCAGGTATTTGACTTTAAACGTCCCTGATATTATTTATATATTCTACTGATATTATTTTGATATTTTCCTGAATTGTTTTAAGATATTTGACTGATATTTTCCAGGTACTTCATGTTTGTATATATTACTGATAATATTTCAAATATTTTAATCGTATTATTTGGGATATTTTTGCTGTTATTTTTATAGCTTTTACTGATATATTTCAGATACCTTACTGGTATTATTTTGAATTTTTTCCCTGACATTTTTGTATGTTTTGCTGATTCTCTGAGTACTTTCAGTCATTTCTTTTTTTTTATGTTTTACAGATTTTCTAAATATACAATTTTCCCATTGTTTGGATCCTTGTTGCATTTCAAATTATATTTAAGTGAAATATTTGAGTAAATATAGTTAAGTTATTTCCGACCTGTGTTTGTTGGTCATTAAAGAAGCAGCAGGTCTAAAGTGAGACTCATGAAACAGTTAAAGGACACTGTGAACTGTTCAACCTGTGTGAGAGTCACCTGTGATCCCTCCTCTGTGTGTGTGTGTGTGTGTGTGTGTGTGTGTGTGTGTGTGTGTGTGTGTGCTCAGTTACAGTTTCCTCCTGCAGCTGCTGCTGTCAGTCAGCAGAACCATCTGAGACGTGACTGGATCAGAGTTCCCATCTGGATCACGTCCACTTTACTATCTGACGTCTGAGAAACGTTTAATTCAACCTGCTGCAGATCCTCACTGATTTATCCTCTAACTTACTTTATCTTTTTAAACTGAACAATATAAACTGTGACGTCCTGCTCTGACGCCCCCGAGAGGCTGCACACTTCATTACAACATGAACACATGAATCATGTCTATCAGCACCACAGTGGAGACATTAAAAAACGGTTCATCTTATATTGTTCACACAATATTTCTTGAATTATTTATTTTTAATTTTTGGATACTAAATTCATATTTATGTGGATATTTACACATGTTTGGGATTTTTCCCGTCAACGTTTTCTTGATATTTCCCAGGTACTTTCTCTGATATCTTTTATATATATATTTTACTAATATTGTGCCTTCATTATTTGTGATATTTTCCAGGTATGATATCCATTTGATATATTTTACTATTATTGTACTTATATATATATATATATATATATATATTTTAAATACTTTCCTAACTTTAAAAAAAATATTTAATTCATATTTTCCAGGTAATCTCTCTGATATTTTTGTATATTTTATGAATATTTTCCCTTTATTATTTGTGTTTTCTTGACTTTTTTTTTTTTTTTAGTATTTTATTAATTCTCCCAGGTTCTGTCCCCGATGTGTTTTGGTGTGTTCTACTTGTTTCATTCTGGATATCTTCCTGACATTTTTTCCTGATATTTTTTCCTGATATTTTTTAAATATATCTTACTAGTATTGTTCTTATATTATTTGTGATCTTATTCTGACTTAAATATATTTTACTCATATTTTCCAGGTATATTCCCTGATATCCATTTAATATATTTTACTATGATTCTGCTTTTCTTCTTCTTCTTCTTTTTTAAATATTTTCCAAACTTTTTAGAAATAATTTACTCATATTTTCCAGGTAGTATGTTTGACTGATATTCTACTTTAGGCAATTCTGATATGGTTTGGAATATCTTTCTGACATTATCCAGATATTTGTTCAGATATTTGACTGATATTATTTTGAAGAAACAGACTTCATTCATATCTGAACACGATTTTACTCTCCTGACACATACAGTGAGTTTATTAGTGTGAGACACTGAGAGACGGACAGACCAACTGTCTCAGGACTCTAAGTTTAGACAAGAAGATATTTAAAACCTCCTCGTCTCACACACACACACACACACACACACACACACACACACACACACACACACACACACACACACACACACAGTGCTTTGCTTCAAAATGTAACTTTATATTTAGATTAAATAAATTAAGTTTCCTTTCTTTAAGTTTAGAAACTCTAAAACTAAACTGACTCTAATTTAGAGATAAAAATATATAAATACAGATTGTCAGGAGTCAGGTTTGAGGAGGGAACCTCCACAGGAAGTTAAATTCAACCTGGAAACAGTATTTGATTTCAAAATAAATGTCTTTCTTACTCTTTTTTTTTTTTTTTTTTTTAACTATACACATATATAAATGTTCCAGATCAGTTTCAGTGTTATTAAGTTATTTCAAATGATTAAAGTCCACTTCAGAAATAAGTTTTATTAAGAGTTATTATCCTGTATCATTCTTCAATTTTTATGCATTCAAATTTGTTTTATAATTTGTTTTATTCCATTTTGTTTTGTTTTGTTTTTTGGATTATTTTATTTTATGATTATTGTTTGAATATATGTTGGTTTATTTTTCCTCTGTTTGTTGAAAATATTTGGACTGGTTTGTCCACAATGACAAAGTCAAATAAACTCAAATCACTCAAATTATTGACATGATAATTATCATTTTTATAAAGTGATAAAACCTGTTGAAATGATGTGACTGTAGTTTGTATCAGTTTTTGTGCAAGCTACAAAAAGCCTGAGGCTCCTCAACCCCTGCTGTCATGTCCATGTCACTTCTATTTCTCTGCAGTTTGACACACTGAGGTCACAGGTCATTAGAGCGGAGTGGCCAAAATTTAAATATATTATCAAATTAGTAGAATCAGCTGAGTGATGACACACTATGAGTACATATTTCTTCTTGTCACTTTATCTTCATATAACTGTTTTACAACCTGTTGAAATCTCTGTATATGTATGTATCTGCTGAGGGATCATTGGTGCGGCGGTTTGATCCCCAGCTCCTCCAGTCCGCATGTCAGAGTATCCTTGGGCAAGATACTGAGCCCCAAAGTTCTCCTGATGGCTGCTCCATCAGTGTGTGAGTGTGTCACTGAGTAGCAGGTGA
Source organism: Epinephelus moara (assembly GCF_006386435.1). Taxonomy (NCBI): domain Eukaryota; kingdom Metazoa; phylum Chordata; class Actinopteri; order Perciformes; family Serranidae; genus Epinephelus; species Epinephelus moara. Next base: position 39,597,230 of record NC_065524.1, on the reverse strand, counting down.
CACCTTGTGTGGTAGTCTCGGCCACCTGTGTGTGAACGTGTGTGTGAATGGGTGAATGTGACATGGTGGAAAAGTGAGTGATCATAGAACCAGGAGAGCGTCATACAAGTGCAGTCCATTCTTAATATTTATCCCGCAGTATGTGCAGTTTATTCACTTTGAAATGATATATATATAATATACATCATTTTTATCTCTACATTTTATATTCTGCGCTATTTTTGTGTCAGTTTCATTTTTGTGATTTTCTTTTTATACACATTTAATTTAATTCTAAGCACATGTAAAGGAAGACTAAGGTTGAATGTTTTACAGATGATAACAAACAAACTACTGAATGGACACTCCAAATGTTTGTGTTTGTATAACGATAAAGAGAAAATAAATAAAATAAAACAAAGGAAATAATAATTATAACTGTATTACTAACTGAAGAAATGTTCAGTTTGTGTTGGGAAATATAAAATCTTAAAGTAAAAAACATCATCAATATATGCTTTTATTTTGAATGTCACAACCGGAAGTTCCGTGTGTACCTATTCTAGCTAGCTCGACGCTAGCTTAAACAACCAAAATATAACGGAAAAAGTGTTAAATCAGTTAAAAATGAACATGTCTGCCACGTGCTCTTCACTTTCTTTATCTCTGCGTCCTTTTCGCTTCATTTCCGGTGACGTACCGTCACGTATGTTCGGTACAAACACGTTTAAAACGGGTTTTAAAGCGCTAAACTTTAGCTCAGAGACGCGACTGTTCCGGGACGTTACTGCCGGTTAAAAAGGTCTCGTGTCGTTTAGTTTAAAAACAGCCGCACGTGCACACACACCCGCACGTGCACACGCTGTCACGCAGCAGGAAGGGGCGGCGGGAAGGAGGAGCCGCGGCTGCGGGACAACTTTTTGTATTCGCCGCTCCACTTCCTCGCCTTCCCCCGCACAGTCTCCAGCTCTGACCGAACTCAGCCGTCGGTAAACCCGCTGAAAACACCAAAATGTACCGGTACCTCGGAGAGCTTCTCACCCGGGGAGCTGGTAGCGTCCTGGCCTCGGGTGGCTCCGCCGCCGCCGCCGCCGCTGCTGACTCGGCGCTCCCGGCGACTGCGTCTCTGCTGCGGTACCGCAGCTACAGCCAGGCCGTGGACGGGCACGACGACCCGAACTTCTTCACCATGGTGGAGGGCTTCTTCGACCGGGGCGCCGCGATCGTGGAGGACCAGCTGGTGGAGAGCCTGAAGACCCGGGAGAGTCCCGAGATGAAGAGGAAGCGGGTCCGCGGGATCCTGAGGATCATCAAGCCGTGTAACCACGTCCTGAGCGTCAGCTTCCCCATCAAGAGAGACAACGGAGAGTGGGAGGTGATAGAGGGCTACCGGGCTCAGCACAGCCAGCACCGGACACCCTGCAAGGGAGGTGAGACCCGCACCGGGGCACGCGCTCTTAGATATGATGTCACAACCATATTATGGGATGTTTTAAAAACTGTCTGGGAAGTTAAACCAGCTCCAAGAAGTTACAGGAAGATCACAACAGTACTGCGGTATTGATTTATTTACATTAGAATCAGAAAGTCATATCCAGATGTCCTCATATGTTATCATTAAATATATCTGACAGATACCAGTAAAATGTACAACCCCCCCCCAAAAAAAAAATTCTAATAATCTAATATTAATAGATTATTTATATGAAAACTATCAGTATAATGTTCAAATAATTTGACAGGGAAAATCTTTGGAAACCATTTGTAAAATATCAGTAAAATATATGAAACATTTCAGTAAAATGTACAAAAAAAAATCAGAGAAAATGTCAGGAAAACATTTAGAATCTATATGAAAAACATCAATAAAATATATTTAAAAAATCAGGGAAAAATCTGAGCAAAACATTTATGAAATATCTGTAAAACATCTGTAAAGTATACAAAAGAAAATCAGGGAAAATCTCTCGAAACCATAAAATACTTGTAATGTTTAAGAAAAATATCAGTTACATGTACAGAAACTCAGGAAAATATTCATAAAATACCAGTAAAATATTTGATAAATATCAATAAATCATGCAGAAAAAACAGGGACAATCTCAGGAAAACATTTGTAACATTTTAGTAGGACATAAGCAAAAATGTTAAAAAAAAAAAAAACAGAGAAAATGTCAGCAAAATACCAGTAAAATGTTTTTAAACAATCAGGGAATCTCAGCAAAACATTCATAAAAGTATACAAAAAATGAGGGAAAATCTTTGGAAAACATTCCTAAAATACCAGTAAAATATATCATATGTAATATATGAAAAAAAATAGTAAATGTACAAAATAAAATCTGAGAAAATGTCAGGAAAACATTTATAAAATATCTGAAAAATATCAGTAAAGTGTACAGAAAACAGTGGAAAAATCTTTTGAAAACATTCATAGTAAAATAAATGTAAAATTTGTCCATAATATCCCCAAATTATTTCTAAAATATACATGACGTATCTTGTACACCAAGGAAAATAATAAAAAGATGAATAATTCATAATAATATGAGACACTGAGTCATAACTTGATATTTACCACGTCAGTGGTGGAAAATACATTTACTCAAGTGCTTCAGTACAGTTTTCAGTTACAGGTACTTTACATGAGTATTTTAATTTGATATAACTTTATACATGTGCTGCAGCACATGTTCAGTGATTTCCACTCTGAACTCCTCAGGTGATTTTATTGAAGTAACTGAGGCTCGAAGAGGAAACAGAAGATAATATTTTACATAAAAGCTCATATTGGAGAAACGACACTAAAATGAGTGTTCTTCCCTCACTCATTAAACATCTCTCGACCCTTCAGATTAACCTGGTGACCATTTGGAGGGGCCCCAACCAAAGGTTGGAAACCAATAACTCTCTAAAATGAACATGAAATAGCCTGAATCAGTCACAGGGGACGTTTTACTGCAGAACCAGGACTTTAACTTTGATAGTCAAGTACGTTTTGCCGCTCATACCTGTGTGTGCAGAGTTTTAACTGCAGTCAGGACTTTTAAATAAAGAATAAAGTCATTTTTAAATGAACGTATTAAAGATGTGAAGACACAGACAAGTGGCAAAGAGATCTAACATGATTGGTTGTTACTGTCTCGTGTGGTTTGTGTGTGTGTGTGTGTGTGTGTGTGTGTGTGTGTGTGTGTGTCCGGGTGATTGTGTATTGTGTGCAGCATTTACTCATGCTGATGGATCTGTACATGTTGAACGGATCGTCGGCAGGTTTAATGTGTTTGAAGGTGGTGAGGTTTCCTCCCCAGACAGGAATGCTGACAGTCCGGTCAGCTGCTTGTTTCTGCAGACTGTGTGTGTGTGTGTGTGTGTGTGTGTGTGTGTGTGTTCATCCTGACCTGTAGGTGTGTTTGTCCTGCTGGTGCAGTGTGTTCACCTCTCCTCTCTCTGCTTCCTGTTTCTCATTCTCACCACGGGTTTGTTGGGTTTGTTCACCCTGACATTCAGACTCAGGTGGTGAAAACATGCAGACAGACACACACACGGCGGAGTTTGGTCGTGGTCATGGAAGGATGTTGTTTAAACTCTGGTGCAGATACCTGACTGACCTGTTTTCTCTTGTTTTTCTGCTGCTGTATTGATACTTGTTATAGTAGCTGTATTGGTGGACGGCATGGTGGTGCAGTGGTTAGCATTGTTACCTCACAGTAGGAGGGTTCCTGGTTTGAACCCTGGGGTGGAGGAGCCCTTCAGTGTGAAGTTTGCATGTTCTCCCTGTGTCAGCGTGGGTTTCCTCCAGGTGCTCCGACATGTTCTCCCCGTGTCAGCGTGGGTTTCCTCCAGGTGCTCTGACATGTTCTCCCTGTGTCAGCGTGGGTTTCCTCCAGGTGCTCCGACATGTTCTCCCTTTGTCAGCGTGGGTTTCCTCCAGGTGCTCTGACATGTTCTTCCCGTGTCAGTGTGGGTTTCCTCC
>NC_065524.1:39570794-39592240 GCF_006386435.1 Epinephelus moara | reverse complement strand
AGAGTCTCTCTCCATGGGATATTTAAAAATAGCAGCTTTGTGCATTTAGTCCTTCTCAGGCAAGCTCAGGGGTTTAGTGTTGCTGTAGCCCACAGGAAGTGAGGATTAGAATATATGACCTTCACATAATCCGCTCCAAATTAATCTATATTTTTAAAGTCATTACTAAAAGTGTGTGTCATCCAAGAGAGACAATAAAAACTATGAATATTTTTAAATTTGTCAAAAAAAATGTAAATAAAAACAAAAGTCGTCGCAGTAGCAGTAATTTTTTGTGTTCCATCATCCTGTTTTCATACGTACAATATGTAGCTAGTTAGTGTGTGTGTGTGTGTGTGTGTGTGTGTGTGTGTGTGTGTGTAATAACTAACTGTATTTGTTCAGTTGTCAGTGTGTTCAGGTGTGTGTCCAGCAGGTCACTGATCCTGTTCCACTCTGCTGATGATGATGATGATGATGATGATGATGCTGATGATGATGATGATGAAGTGTATGTGGTATTTTAGTGTAGTGTAGCAGCACTCTCACTTCACTGTCCACATTTAAACTCTGGTCTGATTCTGTTTTTTTTTTCACATCCTTCCGTCAGTAGCGTCTGACTTCCTGTCTGTGGCTCTGAGCTTTGAGCTCATTGGTTCCTACTGAAGAGAGAAATCTCTAAAAACAAACAAACAAACAAACAGGAGGAAACAGTGTCTTTGTTGGGGACTATTTCCAGCGGCGGATGAATCCACATTAGGTGTTCTGTGCGTGCGGGTTGAGTGCAGCGCAGGGCAGATGATAAACCTGTTTTTCAGCCTTCGCCGACGTCTTTGTCATCGTCATCAGCTGACATGTCAATGATCCGGTTTCATTCAGGACACAGAGGTTACCGGAGGTGTGTGTTCTCAGGTGTGTCACAGAGAGGCGGGGTCTACCTGCTCATTTGTTTTTGTTTATTTGTAGTGCGACTGATTCAGACGAGGTTGAAGCAGCAGCAGCGTCTGTGGGTGTGAATGAAATAATTCACCAGGCTGCAGACTGTCAGTGTGATGCTGACTCGTGTCTTTTATTTGATGAGTCATTTGATGAAGAGTTTGGAGACGCTGAGGCGACGGAGGATTCAGTTCAGTGTCTCTGTGGTTGTGACAACATGATAATCTTATTAACTCCTGCAGGTTGTTATAATCTGACACATTTTATTATCAACAGCCTGAACACAGCATGTTATTAATGTTCTTATTGCAGTGGATACAAGATTAACACTTTTTAAAAAATCAAACTCAATAACACGTGCATTATGCCGGGTTCACACTACATCATATCGGCCCGTTTAAAGCCCGACGCAGTGTCGTACAGTGTCGGCTCTGACCGTTGGTGACAAGTGTCGTACATGATAATCCATCGTCTCATCTGGTGTAGTGTGTCATAGTAGACGACAACTGATGCCACGTCTGAGACGCCTCATGACGTCCCAACAGAAAGTCTAGCATGTTTGATTTTCTTCTCCCGTCACAGCCGTCACTTTGACCAATAGGAACACAGAGTGATCTGTTGCCATGGAAACTGTAGGACAACAACAGCCCAGCCTTTTAGATATTTCCTGTAGGGACGTTAGCACACAGAGTAAAAAGGAAACAGCAGAGGCACTTTATCAACCCGCTGAGTACTGCCATTAGCATCAAGCTAGCAAAGAATGTTCTTTCTTCATAATGGAGGATATAAAGGAATCAAACTCACAGATAGTGTCTGGGCCTTTACTCAGCACAGCTGCAGAGGCTACCAGCTGCATCTCAAACACACCACATTAGAGCCAGGACGTCATTTATTATTCTATTGTTAGTCTGCTTCTATTTGCCACGATAAATGTTCGTGTTCACGTTCATGCACGATGCAAAGTGTGTTGTACTACATTTAAAATCCAACATGGTTGTTGAAGATTGTGATTAAAGGTTTCAAAGGGCTCTTGATGCACACAATATTTGTGAGGAAAGGAAAATACTAAACAATAAATTGTTATTCTGAGTGTTTTCCCCTTTTTAGACTAGTTGACTCATAAAACTTTCCTTAAGTCGCCAGGAACATCCCTAATTGTGACGTCTCACCAGCAGATGGAGACCTGAAACACTGTTCAGTGTCTGTAATATTCATTCATTGTGCTGGATAAGAAAAAGCATGTTGGCTGATACAAATGATGTGCCGATATTATCGTGCCTCCCTGGTCCGAGCTACTTTGTTTGTGTCCTGTGTACAGAGCCGGGGTCGTGTTTGAACGCCAGGTGTTTTCCCGTGCAGACAGAAGAGACGGTGAGCGGACTGTCAGCAGAATATAGTCGCTGGATTTGACAAAAAAACATATTGGATTGAAATTATAGACTCAAAGGGAAATTTAAAAAACTAAAATAAAACACTGTCAAGTTTTTACAAATGTTATGCTACGTTACATTTCTGCTGTACGACGTCATACAGGAACATGTTGTACTTTTTACTGCAATTATGTGATAACTTTAGTTCATTACAAACTGTCAGAGAGAATTTATTGGGTTAAATTCATTCAGTCATTAATTGAGCTCCACCTTTAACGGCCGCAACTGATCAATACATTCATGCAGGTTATTATTCATAATGAGCACTTTTATTTTGAAGTATGTTTTGATGTTAATACTTTTGTACTTTAAAACACAGGGTGGTCACTTGTAGCAGAGTGTTTCTGCACTGTGAAGTAGAAGCTGTAAAGACTTGTTACGGCCTCTGTGAAATGTTTTTTGTTGGATCAGCCGACGCTCACAGGTTTCTCCGAACATTAAAATGAAAATGTTGAGCGCGTCTCAGTTGCTCTGGTTGAATCTGATCAGCTGCCAAATGTCGTGAAATCCATCTGTGAGTATTGGACGTGTGGGAGGAGGTGAAGGGTGTGTCTGTTTGTACGGAGGGTGAATTAAACTCTTTGTACTGTTTCTTTAAATGTTGAGGTGACCACACCCAGACTGACTCAGTCCTCTCACACCGAAGCTTTCTGCTTCCTGCCTCGTCCTCTTTGTCTGCCGCCCGACTTTCTTTGTGTCGTCGATCCTCTCGTCTCCTCCTCCTCCTGCTCCTCCTCCTGCTCCTCCTGCTGCTCCTCCTGCTGCTCCCAGTAAAACAGTCATCATCATTTTAATACGTTCCTGAGACAGAAAACTTTCCACTGGTCTGTGTGAGCTGCAGCCATTTTGTGCAGTCTCCCTGCAGCAGGCAGTGTTTACAGTGATGTGTGTGAACAGGTCTGCATGTGTTGGCTGCTCTCCACACTCATCTGCAGCCTCACACACAACTCCCTCAACTCTCTGTGTGTGCTCTGATTTTCCACCAGCAGCTCATCTCAGCAGCAGAGGGAACAAACTAGCGTCTGCTGGTCAGTCTGAAGAGAAACCCCCCAAACATGTCAGAAATGTGAATGAGCCCTGATCATCTGTTCACGCTGTGGGGCGTTTAAACCTTCAGCTGATGATGATTTACTGTCCATGAACCTCGCTGGGCCTCACGCAACATTCTCTTCTCCTCTGACATTTCTGTGGGAGGTTCGTTCAGATGAGTCGATTCATCAGACTCTCAGGCAGCAGATTTATTTAAACAAACATGCAGTGGGACAGAAATGTATTTCGAGGAGATGTAAAAGAACCACAAGAAAATAAAATAATAAGACACACTTATGGAGGAATCAAAGTAAAGTGAAATAGAGGATAAAAGAGGCTGAAACAGAAGAACACACACACAGCAGAATAAAACTTAGAGTGCTGTGTGAAACATGAAGAAACATATTCCCATATTTAACTTAAACAAAACAAAAACGTGTTTTTAATGGAGCATAAAAATACATTGAAAGAAAATAAAAACAATAAGTAAAAACAAAATAAATAAGAAGTTAACATTTAAAAAAAACAAAAAACAGTTGATGCTACAGTTAGGGGGTCTGAGCTCGACAGGAGCTGACCTGAGACCAGGTTCAGGTCTAGTCAGGTGACAGGTCCTGAAGAGTCCTCACGTCGTTTTCACAAATGTTAAAATGTCTGACGTTTGTGTGTTTCAGGTATCCGTTACAGTACGGACGTATCTGTAGACGAGGTGAAAGCTCTGGCCTCGCTGATGACCTACAAGTGTGCCGTCGTTGGTGAGTGCACACACACACACACACACACACACACACACACACACACACACACACACACACCTTAAAACCAAGTCTTTCTACAAACAGTCCTTTGAAGAAGTGCTGACTGGTGAAATGTCCTCACTAGAGTTCTCAACCTGAACCAAACCGACCCGTTAGCCGTCATTATTTCTCAGTTAAAGCTTCAACTGTTAATAGAGGCCCCACAACCTGACCTGCACCCCTGATCAACCCCCCCAGGCTCCAGTCCCTCACATGAAGCTGGTTCTCTGTCTCTTTGACTGGATGGTGAGAACATTCAATCACTGCCAGGTTAGGAAACATGTTAGCATGCTCCTTCCACCACCATCAAACCTCCAAAGCCTGAACTTGGCCCGTCCAAGGTTAACGATAAAATACAGAGCTTGAGCCCAACCAAGCAGCTGCTCCTCCTAAAGATGGCAACAGATGCACCCATCGATCAGCTGGTGTCAAGAATCAGCTGACTGTCAGCTTGGTCGGTCGTGACGGTTCACCAGCCGGTCAGTCTCAGACGAGTAACGCTAAAGTGACGGGAGAAGTTGTGGAGGACAAAAAGAAAATCAAACATGCTAGACTTTCTGTTAGAACGTCGTGAGGCGTCCCAAACGTGGCGCTGGTCGTCGTCTACTATGACACACCTCATGAGATAAAATGATGGATTGATCGTGTACGACACTCTTTGTCGTTTACGATCCAAGCCAACATCCTACGACTCTGCGTCAGGCTGATGTCGTAGGCCGACGTTAGAAAAAAGAAAATCAGAATGGGCAGGTCGGACGCTGCAAACATCAGAAGAGGCCAAGAAGAGTGCAGCTGCTGCATCTCTAATAGTGATCCAATCCCTCATGTACACACACACACACACACACACACAGATGCATACAAGGAATTTTCTTTTTGGTGCATGAAACCAAACACAGTCAGAGAAAATAATACAGGACAGGTTTATTTGTACAGAACATTTCATACAGCAAGTAATTAAAAACAAAATAGGGACAAATACAATAAAAGAAAATAAAAACAAGAAGCAAAATCAACAAAATCAATATTTAAAAATCAGGGAAAATCTGAATCAGAAGCACTTTATTGATCCCCAGGAGCATAATGTAAGTTCTGAGCAGTTCTGTTTGTAGTTTACAGCAGAGCCATGAAACATAAAACATAATAAAGGGTTCAGAAGTACAATAAAAGAGTAAAGAATTAATTAATTACCAAATGATTTATAATTTAAAACAGTCACCAGTAAAAGTAGCAAACGTGCAGACGAGAGGTGCACAGATAAACACATCATTTAAAACAGTGTTTGGAGGAGGTGTAGAAAAGGAGCGTTTTTAGCTTTACTGAAAAGTGTTGAGATTCGGAGCTGTGTGACATCGTCTGGGACGTTATTCCAGGTGTGTTTGGGTCTGACTCAGAGTCCTAGACAATAAGAATAAGTGCAGTGTAAAATGTGTGTGTGTGTGTCGTATTTGTTCATGTGGTGACGCAGCTGTTAGTTCTGGTGTTACATTGTTAATCTGATGTGTTCTAGATGTGCCGTTTGGTGGAGCCAAAGCTGGAGTGAAGATCAACCCGAGGAAGTACTCTGTAAGTTCAAACACGTGTCTCGTCACTCAGGTTGAACTCATCAGGAGGGCAGCGGTGTGTTCCTTTAATGCCCCCCCCCCCCCCCCCCCCAAACAGGAAAAGCTGAGCCATCAGCTGGCAGAGACTCTCCCTCTCTAACATGATGAGTCGATGACTTTCTGTCTCCGCCTAAATGTTTGCTCGCCCTTCGCTCTTTTCCATTTTCTCTGCTGCAGCAACAACAACACGTCCGTCCTCACTCTGAGGCCTGCTGACCTCTGACCTCTGACATGAAGGTATTCCAGGAATCACATCAAACCAGTGCAGCGCTGTTCAAAGCATGTGTGACTGTTTGGCCTGTGGCGGTGCACTTGACACCGTGCCTCTGACACAGCCTCAGATTTATCATGATGTTCAGAGAGGAACAGTCGTGAATTATTTTGCAACTTAAAACTTTACTTAAGTTAAAGTAGAAAAGTAAGAAGCCTCTTTATGCAGAGTGTGTTCTAGAATCTGTACTGATATACACTGTGTAACATGTTGAGAACAAAATGACCTAACAACAGTCAGTGGAAACCAAAATCATCGACCCACTGAGGGCTGGATTCAAAATCACACCGAAAATCAAAGTAAAAATTGATTGATCCAACTCATCATGTGACTCAGTAGTGTGTACAGCCCCCGCCTGCCTGTATGACCTCCTGACAACATCTGGGCTCCTGATGAGTCAGTGGATGGTGTCCTGGGGGATCTCCTCCCAGACCTGGATCAGGGCATCAGTGATCTCCTGGACAGTCTGTGGTGGACGCACCGATACATAACGTCCCATAGGTGCTCAGCTGGATTTAGGTCAGGAGAACGAGAGGGCCAGTCAATGACATCACTGCCTTCATCATCCAGGAACTGCCTACACACTCTGGACACATGAGGCCGGGTCCTGCACCAGGAGGAACCCAGGGCCCTCTGCACCGGGAGGAACCCAGGGCCCTCTGCACCAGGAGGAACCCAGGGCCCTCTGCACCAGGAGGAACCCAGGGCCCTCTGCACCAGAAGCAGCTCAAGTTCATCTTATTTAATAAATAACTGTTGGCCTTTTTGTCCAGACTGGTTTTCCATCATCCTCTGACCAGTATGATCTTTATTATTTGACATTCTATAATCCGGTGAACTCTACAGAAACTGTTGTTGTTCAATATTTTTATTCTTTGTGAGTGTGAGATGTTCAGATGAAATCAGTCTCATGGAGTGTTGTCTGTGTGTTTTCAGGACAACGAGCTGGAGAAAATCACCAGGAGGTTCACCATCGAGCTCGCCAAGAAAGGCTTCATCGGTGAGTGAACGACCTCCAAAACTCTCAGAGTCATTTGAATGAAAATCACCTGGGCGGGCTAAATGTTGAAGGCGTGTCTTTAACTGATGTCGGCGTGTCTTGACTGATGGCGTTTAAAAGCAGCGGGCTGATCCACAACTAAAGTCCCTGTTATTGTTGCTGCAGTGAAACATCATATTGTCAAAACTCATGTTTTTATTGAAGGAAAGTCTCTAACAAAGCGCAGGTAATTCAGTGATAAACACATTTCATTTCCTGTAGATTCTCCACAATAAAAGTCCCCTGTTATTTTGTGGTGGAACACCGTGAGGGAAGTGCTTTTAATTTGACAAAAACATCCACTTGGACTGATGAACAAACTGATTAGAATTTTAGTTGTCAAAGGTCAGTGTGACCTCATTGGTCTCGTTCTTGTGAACACGATATCTCAAGAAAGCCCTGAGGGAATTTCTTCGAATTTGGCACGAACATTTACTGGGACCCAACAATGAACATATTGGATTTTGGGGGTCAAAGGTCAAGGAGGCTGTGAACCTTGTCTGTCTCATTCTTGTGAATGTGATATCTCAAGAACATCTTGAGGGAATTTCTTCTAATTTGGCACAAACATTCACTTGGATTCAATGATGAACTGATTAGAATTTTGGTTGTCAAAAAGGTCAGTGTGACCTCATCGGTTTCGTCCTTGTGAACATGATATCTTAAGACCACAGCAAGGGAAGTACTTTAAATTTGGCACAAACATTCACTTGAACTTGAGGATGAACTGATTCGATTTTGTTGGTCATAGGTCAAAGGTCAAGTTCGCTTGTGACCTTTTCTGTCTCATTTTCATGAATGTAATATCTCAAAAACACTGCTAGGGAATTTCTTTAAATTTGGCACAAACGTTCACTTGGATTGAAGAATGAGCTGTTTAGAATATTGTGGTCAAAGGTCACTGTGACGTCACAAAACATGTTTTTGTCCACAACTCAAGAATTCATTCACTAATTCTGACCAAACTTGACACAAATGTCTAACAGGATAAAATAATGAAGGTCAAAAGGTCAAAGGTCAGCTTGACTGTGACATCATCATGTTTTAACGTCATATCTCAGGAACAGAAGGGGAGACATTTGGTCAGATACTGAATTGGTGACTCTAATTGTGAAACTGCTGATTGTATAGATCTTCTGTGTGTGAAGCATCCATGTTTTCACTGACATGGATGGAGACTGGAACTCGGTGGGGCGGTAATTCTAGTCGTGTTTATTTTAATTTGTTGATTAGTTCAAATATTTTTATGCAGTTTGTAAAGAGCATTTCTGAGGAAACAACACAGCTGAGAAAGAACAACAGAAACCCAAAGCTTTAACCCTGTTTAACACTGAGACACCTGACAGGTGTGTGTGTATAATCAGCTGGTTGTGTTGTTGGCGTCTCTGTGGCTCTGCAGGACCTGGTATCGACGTTCCTGCTCCTGACATGAGCACCGGAGAGAGGGAGATGTCCTGGATCGCCGACACCTTCGCCACCACCATGGGACACTATGTGAGTGTCAGCTCTCACTGACGATCTGCATTTACTGTCAGTAAAGATGATTCATTCACATGAAAATGTACAAAAAGAAAAACATGAACGGGGCCTGATATTTTTTACACTGCTGGAGCATCCAGGTGAAGACGAGGGAACTCTCCGAGCGCACACGATGCTCAGTGTCTTTTTTTTAAGCAAACACAGAGAAACAACAAATAAGAGACTTTTTTCTACAGAATCCAAAGTGCAAATAAAGCTCCTGAAATCTCTGCAGCCTAAACAAACTCCAGACGTTTACACTGAGCTGAGAATCATTGCCGTGGTAACACAGGAAGTGCAGTTGTTTCTGTTTTCCTCCGTTGCCCTTTCACTTCCTGTGTTTGGTTGTCATTGTTTTTGTTGCATGTCTACGTTAATGACTCAGTGGTCACATCACAGAGAGGAGAAAAGATTTTACAGACAAGTTGTTTGTGATGTGAAAACAAATACAGCAGAGACACAGAAGGTGATCGACTGATAAATCCAGACAGTCTGTGTATTTTGGAGCAGTTTGAGTTCAGCTGCTGTGCGTGATTTAACTGGGAGCTGTGGTACCTCCAGAAACCAGACTGAAGCAGACAGATAAGCCTGTGGTGCGTTCACTGAACTCACAGCCGCAGTAAACAAAGTCTTTACGTCTTGTTGCTTCACACTTGAAATCACAGCTGTTGTTGTTGTTGGTTGTTGGCAGTCAGACCCCCTCATCCTAATGTCTCGGGGACCAGTGTCTAAGGTAAAGCTCCTCCTCTTAAAGTCTGCTGGGATCTGTAGGGTTGGGTTCTGACTCCCTGGGTTTGTCTGCGGGAAACCCCACATAAGCCCCGTCTCCACCAAGCCCTTTCAGTCCAGCACCTTTGGAACCAGCAGTAAGCCTTCAGACATGGTACCTAGACCCTCGGTCTGTTCAGACAGTCCTCTTAAATGTGGGCGACATCAGTGGTGACACAGATGGAAGTCTGCACCTGGTTTATCGTCCACAGAACGAGGCTGCACGCCCACATTTTCAGAACAAAATAGAACAGGCTGCAGTGAGAGTCTCTCTCCATGGGATATTTAAAAATAGCAGCTTTGTGCATTTAGTCCTTCTCAGGCAAGCTCAGGGGTTTAGTGTTGCTGTAGCCCACAGGAAGTGAGGATTAGAATATATGACCTTCACATAATCCGCTCCAAATTAATCTATATTTTTAAAGTCATTACTAAAAGTGTGTGTCATATAAAAACTAAAGTGATGGTCAAAGTTGTCACAGTGAAATTTAAGGTGTGCTGATGGATTCACGTCATCAACTCATGCATTGAGTAACATTACAAGTTAACGTTCCACCTTAAAAGTTGCCGGCAGTCGGCCCAGTGAATGAAGTTATTTTTTTCTCTTTCATTTTATAGTTGTAGTTTACTGATGTATGAACAGAGGTTACATAAAACCAGAGTGAGCGTCCTCTACTGACCAATCAGACAGCAGGGTTTCTAGCTCCACCTTTTAGTACCAGATCTGTGTGCTAGGTACCCCAACAGAGGGGGGACCAAACATGGGGACGCTAAGGAACGCTTCTGTTGGTACAGAACTGGACTGAACTGTTCGGTGGAGACGGGGCTTTCAAACAGCTTACCTTGGTGTCTGCTGGTACCTGGGACATAGGAGGGGGTGTGTCTTTACCTGTTTTCTGATTCAGGCTCCGCCTCCTCAGAAAGGTGTGATCAGATGCTTAGCAGACGTTTCTTATTGTTGTCCACTGTGCACGTTTTTATTGTCATCCAATATCTTTATTTTTTATATCATCCAATTTCTGTTTTTAATGTCGTCTAATATCTGTTTTTTATTATCCAATACCTGCGTTTTTTATCTTGCAATATTTAAGCTTTTTTACTATTAAATATAATCGTTTTTACATCCTGATATCAGTGTTTTTATCACCCAGTGTCTACATTTTTATCATCCAATATAAATGATTTTATAGTCCAATATTAATATTTTTTCATTTGATATCAGCTTTTTTATTGTCTAGTGCATCTACCTTTTTTATCCTGCATTATTCACATTGTATTTTACTATTAAATATCAGTGTGTCTTGCCCTTCCATATTTTCATTTCTACCATCTACCATCAACATTTTTTTATTGTCCAATATCTGTATTTTATCCAGCAATATATATATTTTTTTACCACTCAGTGTCGTTGTCTTACTGTCCAATATCTACGTTTTTTTAATGTCCAGCATCTGCGTTTATATTGTCAGTCATTTATGTTTTTAACCCGTCATTATCAGCATTTTTTGTCAGATTGAAGTTTTTAATCTCCAATATTTACATTTTTAACATCTTAAAAATTGTTTTTTATTGTCCAGTATCAATGTTTTTTGATTGTCTATAATCAGTTTTAAACGTCTGATATTAGTGTCACTTTTCGTCCATTGTCTGATTGTGTTTCCTCTTCAGGACATCAACGCTCACGCCTGCGTCACCGGGAAGCCCATCAGTCAGGGAGGAATCCACGGTCGCATCTCCGCCACCGGCCGAGGAGTTTTCCACGGCATTGAGAACTTCATCAATGAGGCGGCGTACATGAGCCAGCTGGGGATGTGTCCCGGCTTCCAGGACAAGACCTTTGTCATCCAGGCACGCTCCCTCCTCTTCACATTTACAGAAGCTGGTTATATACGTTTGTGTTTTTAACTTTAGTTTGCATCCACAAAATGAAAACTGTTCCTCACCTCACCACTGTTTCCATCATCGTGTCCTCATGTGATCCCTCCATCCCTAAAATCCTCGCTGATGAGTCATCGGTGACTCAATCGAAGCCACAAGTTTTCCCCCAGTTAAATTACAGTCAGAGTGACCCACAACACACAGACCTCTGGATTTTATTATGACACAGTACGCTGAGGTTTCTGGTTTCAGCTCACTGAGAGACAGACTTAGTGTCTGCTAACACTGTGCTCTTGAGCAAGAGAAGCTTAAACTGTAACTCCGTCTGATGAGCAGTGTCACACACAGGAGGAGTGTTGTATCATCCAGGGTGTGTTTGTCTGCCGCCATGTTAGCAGCTCTGTAAAGCTGTGCTTAGAGACAGCAGTGCTTTGAGCTAAATGCTAACACCAGCATCAGGCCCCCAGGAACGCTACTCAGCCTGGCTTCCAGTTTTTCCCAGTGGCCACTCGCAGTACTGCAGCAAAAAAATACCCAAAAAGCATTTTCCCCATAGACCACTGTTATAACCCCGACATCACGATGATGTCACAGTGACATCATGTTGTCACCTGGAGGTGCAGCTGCCTCTCCCCCACAGGGCTGTAGGCTACATAGGAGTGTTAAAATGTGTTTGTCTTTGAATATTGGATTTCTCTGCAACACTAACTTTTTAGCACATTAGCTAACGTTAGCTTCCATAGCAAAACAAACAAGTGTGGTCCTCCTTTGTAAGATTGGCTTCCTGTGACATCATCCATCCACTGAGTGAGAGCATACGGGTCGGCCAGTCTGGTCCCGTTGGTCAGTGTTTACTTGTTCAAGTAACACTGAGGTTTTAGATTTATTAAAATATCCTGGAGCTGAGAACAGAGATTTAAAATCTGTGATGTCATCAAAATGTAAAGTCTAAGAGCAGAGCAGGAATTAATCGGGGGAGCCAGAGAAGAAACATCACCGTGTATATTCAGTTGGCCACATACCACAAAGAAAACTGGGAAGCTAGAAAAAAATTGGCGTATGCACCAGGCGTGCAACTCCACTGGACTGAAATGGCGCCATCTTGACGTCCAGCTATACGTCTATGATCAACATGCTAATATGCTAACAATGACACCTGGGCTGGGTGGGTTTTAATTTACCCTCTGTTGTGTCTGCAGGGTTTCGGTAACGTGGGTCTTCACACCATGCGTTACCTTCATCGTTTTGGGGCAAAGTGCGTCGGAATCGGAGAAATGGACGGAAACATCTGGAACCCCAACGGCATCGACCCCAAAGAGCTGGAGGACTACAAACTGGTCTGTACTGGTGACAAATAAACATAGAGGACTACAAACTGGTCTGTACTGGTGACAAATAAACATAGAGGACTACAGACTGGTCTGTACTGGTGATAAAGTAACAGACTGGAATAAAGATTAAATATTGCAGCTTTAAATTGAGAATCAACAGACTTTGATTAAAACGACAGAGCAGTGCGCCACCTGCTGGAGCAGCAGTGTCATCTCATGTTGAAACCAGCAGAAGGTTTAATGTACGTCTGTTTTATAATTCTGACTTCTAACTGTGTTTAATCTCACCTTGTTTTTGGGGGGATTAATGTGAAATAGCCTCTGTAACACCTCCATTTCAGGATCTATTGAACTAACTTTATTTATCCTCTGTCTCCAGGACAACGGGACCATCGTGGGCTTCCCGAACGCCACGCCGTATGAAGGAAACATCCTGGAGGCTGAATGTGACATCCTGGTCCCTGCTGCCAGCGAGAAGCAGCTGACCAAGAGCAATGCACACAAGATCAAGGCCAAGGTAACACACACACACACACACACACACACACACACACACACACACACACACACACGCACACACACAGAGTCAATAATCTGATCATTTCTCCAGTTTAATGGATCATAACATGATATTTTTTTGAGTTTTAAACATTCGTCAGGCTGAAATTAAAGTTTGAAGAATCAGCTTGGACGTTTGTCTGTGTGTGTGTGTGTGACCTCAGACTGACTGCTACAGCTGATAGATGACCCTGTGATGATAAGGCTCTGTTTGTATTTACACTAAACTAAACGTCACCAGATAATGTCATAAAATAAAATGTGTGACACTAAAGTTTAAAGATGAACTCCACACTGCTGCAGGAGCCGGTTTTACACAGAGATCACACTAAAGCGTCCAAATCGACGTCCCGTCTTTGCTCCGCCTTTGCATTTTTACACAGAACCAAATGACGGCAGCGCCACGCCGCTCCAGTGTGTGATTGTAGACAGCATGCAGGGGTTGTACCGAAGACTGTTTCCCTAAACCTGACCCACACCCTCAGCCCATTTACAGCTGCTGTTCTTCTTCGTTGAGTTAGCTGCTAACTGCTGCTCGCTGTGTGTGACGGTGGGTCGTTGTACACAGCTAGCACACGTAACATGTCATCAAACCGTCACACCTGTCTCGTCCACGGTCCAAACTGACCTGGTGTCTGTCCTGCTTTCAGATCGTCGCTGAGGGAGCCAACGGTCCGACCACACCCGAAGCCGACCGCATCTTCCTGGAGAGAAACATCATGGTGATCCCGGTCAGTGGACGCCGATAACAACGATCAGATGTCAACGTTAAATCTCTTTTTAACGTCACAGGAAAATCTGACTAATAAAGTTTTATTTGATTCTGTTTCCGCCGCTCCGCTCCGCTCCTCTCCTCTCCTCTCCTCTCCTCTCCTCTCCTTGTTCCCTCCTCTTGTTTTCTGTACTTTTTGTTGCTCTCCTTGATTCCTCTCCTTGGTCTCTCATCTTGATCCCTTTCCTTGTTCCCTCATCTTTTTTCCTCTCCTTGTTTCCTCTTCTTCTCCCATGTACTTGATCCCTTTCCTTGTTCCCTCTCATTATTTCCCCTCCTTGCATCCTCTCTTTGTTTCCTCTCCTTGTTTCGTCTTCTCTCTGTTTCTTCCTCCTTTTGTCTCCTCCCCTTGTTTCCTGACCTTGTTCCCCCTCCTTGTTTCCTCTCCTCTTATTGCTCCCTCTTCCCGTTTCCTTTTCTCATCCTCCTCCTTGTTTCCTCCTCTCGTTTCCCTCCTCGTCTCCTCTCTCCTGGCGTCCTCTCGTGTCCTCTGTCCTGTGTCAGGACATGTACCTGAACGCCGGTGGTGTGACGGTCTCGTACTTTGAGTGGTTGAAGAATCTGAATCACGTCAGTTACGGTCGACTCACCTTCAAATATGAGCGGGACTCAAACTACCACTTGCTCAGTGAGTGACACACACACGTCACACACACATCACACACTGATGGAGCTCAGTGTCACCTCAGCGTTCCTCTGTATGACTTCAGATATCAGCCTGATCTCACCGATTATTGATCACCGATCAGATGTTAAACCAAACTTCCTGTCTGTGTCTCCTCCAGTGTCGGTTCAGGAGAGTTTAGAGAGGAAGTTTGGGAAGCACGGTGGTGCCATCCCCGTCGTCCCCACGTCTGAGTTCCAAGCCAGGATCTCTGTGAGTACACACACATTAATAACACACACTGCTACCAATATTACATCATCATCATCATCATCATCATCATCATCATCATCATCTTCTTCTGTGGTGTTGTAAACGTGTGGTCTGGTTACAGGGAGCGTCTGAGAAGGACATCGTTCACTCAGGTCTGGCCTTCACCATGGAGCGCTCTGCCAGGGTAACACACACACACACACACACACACACACACACACACTTTATATTAATGTGCTGTCGTCTCGTGTCTGAATCAGTTTAATTAAAAGTCACAGCTTTAAGTTTGTACGAGGTCTGACCTGAAACATTCTGTTTCTCTCTGAATTTAAGACTTTAAATAAACAAAAACAGAAATTAAACGTCTTGTTTTCCAGATTAAGATGAAATTAAAGTTTTCATTAGAGCCTCACGTCTCGTGCTCAGAAAATAATGTCAAGGTTAATTTATGTCATTTCACAGTTTCACAGTGAAATATAAAGTATAGCTCCTCCGTACTGTCCACACACAGAGATACAGATATTTAATTAAATTACAGTAAAGTAAAATAAATAGAGCAGCAGCGACTGTGACATTTTGAGCTGATACTTATGTTTAAAATAATTTAACAGTGATTCATTTAGTTTAATTAATTAATGTAATTTAGCTGTGATTGGCTGGTCTTCATCACATGGCACGTGGTGCGCTGCTGCGTTCCATAAGTTGAGCTCAGTTTATCTTAAGGTGCAGCCGTCACGCCCTGAAAAATAGGTGCTCAGGAACGCATGTGTACCACAATGGCGTTGCTGTGGCTTTTGAACATGCCTGCCGTGCGTCTACATTGAAAACGACTCTGAGGGCGCAAAAAAATGCAGGGTGTACGACCTTTAAACCTCTTAAGGTGCGGACACACCAAACCGACATCAAAGAACTAGCGCAGACGAAAGCCAACTGTTGCGTCGTCTACGTCGCCTCACGTCGCCCTGTGTCAGTTGCATTTGAACACACTACACGGACTACATCCGACGGCCAAGTAGCACGTACGTTCTGCGCCTGCGTGAGAGAGAGCGGAGTGAGAGAGTGGTACATCCTGTCAGCCGAGGGGTTTCCTATCTGTGCAGCCGAGCACCGCAGCACCTCCACGGACTATTACATCCAGACGGTCCCGGTGTTTCCTCCGCAGGCTCCACTTCACTCAGCTGCCCGATAAACCCGCTGCTTCTTCCCACTTTAACCTGAATAACAAACCAGGGCTCGGTGCTCCGGTTGGATCCAAACGGAGAGCCGGGGCTAGCTCAGAGACTAGCGGAGGCTAACTGGCTGTGCTTCCCTCCGGTCATGCTGCGGCTAACGCTCCGCTAGCCGCTCCCAGCTAGCTCCGGTTTGTTATTCAGGTTAAAGTGTGAAGAAGCAGCGGGTCTGTGGGGCAGCTGAGTGAAGTGGAGCCTGAGGAGGAAGCACCGGTTAGCCCCGGTTTCACTACAGGCAGATTCACTCGCTACAGGGGCGAGGAAATAAAACCTGAACAGCCAATCAGAGTGATCTCTCTCACCGACAACCTCCGCTGCCGATTCAACATGCTCAATCGGCCGAAAAGCCGCCAACGCCAAAGTGCCGATGGTGCGGGACACACTGCAAAAACTAGACCGACAGACGCTCACCGACGGCCCGACTTTGGTCGACGGCCGACTGTCGGCTTGGTGTGTCAGGGCCTTTAAAGTCCTGCTCCGAACAGTGTTTCACCTGAGGAGCTCCTCTAAGGTCTGAGACGCTCTGTGAATAACTTTTACCTTCACAAAGACCTACTCTTAACTTTAAGGGGAAATTCTGAGAGAACGTCACAGTTCTGAGAGTTTCGTGACGAGGAGCGACTCGTTGTGCGAGGAAGGTTTGTGAGTTCGAGTCCTGGAGCCCGTTTTATTAAACTGTGCAGATGACACGAGCGGCAGGAAGAAACTGTGAACACAAAACTATTCAACAGATTTATAAACCTGCACTAATAAATATAATCAACAAACAGCAGAGCTCTCTGATGACTGATGAAGGAGGTGACCTTCATCCTTCACACTCATCATCATCATCATCAACGACAGAAGTCTTCCTCTGTCATGAGCTCAATGTGTAACAGCTGTACCTGTTTTTGTCCAGCGGGGGGCAGCAGAGACCAGCTGTCAACAACACTGACATCATACCTCTCCTTCTCTCCTTCTCTCCTCTCCTTCTCTCCTTCTCTCCTCTCTCCTCTCTCCTTGTCTCCTTCTCTACATCCTTCCTCCCTCTCATGCAGCAAATCATGCGAACAGCCAACAAGTACAACCTGGGTTTGGACCTGCGGACAGCGGCGTACGTCAACGCCATCGAGAAGGTCTTCCAGGTTTACAACGAGGCCGGCCTCATCTTCACATAGGCTCTCCTCCATCCGTCTGTCCGTCTGTCTGTCTGTCTGTTACCCGTCTGTCTGTTACCCGTCTGTCTTCCATCACCTCTGCAGCGTTTACAGTGTGGATGAATGTGTGTGTGTGTGTGTCAGTGTGTGTTCATTCCTTCATCACATCTGTTTACCTTCTTCTTCAGGAACCTGTTTTGCAGCTTTAACGCCGCCGTGCTGCTTTAAACACATATCAGGCCAAATATAGCGAGAAGTTCTCGACATCTATCAGAGTCTTAACGCCTCAGAGGAACTGTGTCACTGTTTGCCTTCAGCACAGCGTGTGGCCAAAAATATGTGGACGCCATCGTTCGCCAACTTCAGCTGACGTTTGGACTCGAGCTGAAATGATTAATGAAACTAGTGTTTTATAACCTGGAGACATTTTTAACTATGAAGTAAATTTAACATTTCAGCTGCACAAAATGTTAATTTTGACCTTTTCTTTTGTGAATTACAGGATTGCTTTCAGGCCTTTTTTTATTTTAGAAATTATTCAGACAAAGCAATAAAAATCTGTTTAAGACACTAGAAGCCAAAATAATCTGGATTAGACAACTGACACAAAATTAATCTTCAATCATTTTGATTATTAACAGATTTTTTTATGCAGAAATAAGGAAAAATAATCTGATTTCAGTTCTCAGATGTGAATATTTCCTGTTTTTTGTCGTCTTTTATGACATTAAACTGAATCTTGTTGAGACAAGACATCTCTGTGGTCTTTAGGAAACTATAATCAGCAGTTTTCATTGAAGAGATCCAGTTTCTTGTCATAAAAGATGAAGAAAAACAGAAAATATTCACATCTGAGAAGCTGGAACTGGATCATTTTTGCCTTTTAAAATAAAAAAATTCATGTCTTATCAAAACCATTAAAGATGAATTCTCTGTCAGTCGTTAAATCCAGAGGTTTTTGTTTTGTTAGAATGATTTTTAATAGGCCTGAAACACCTGAAAGTTTCCAGGTATTGATTTAATCAAAACTGAGAAAATCTGGAAACATTTTTACTTTTTTAAAAACACTGTAAGCAGATGAGTGGAGGCTGTTTGAATGCGTCCACATACTTTTGTCCACTATGTGTGTTGACATGTTTGTCTTCTATAGATGTCTGTTGTTTTTGTATAATGCAGTTTACATGTGCCTCAGGACTTTAAGCTTTAATATTTACTGGAGTTATTTTATTAAAGGCTCATTCTGCTGTTTTTAGTGACGTGCCTCAAAGTCAGCCTGCAGAGTCTGACCCAGTGTGTTTTTGGTTATAAATACAGACAGCATTTCACCAGACCTCCGGGAACGGTTAATGTATACGTTAGAAAACAGTAGCTAAAGTTAGCTAACATTAGCCAGTAATGTTAGCCTGACAGCTTCTTTCATCACTTCCTGTCCTCATTATCTGAGGTCACATGGTTACAAACAAGTTATTAATAAATCTAAAACACCACAGAATTCTTTCAGCGGTAAAATAAAATGTTGGTTAAAACATGAAAAAGAAAAACAGCAGAATGATCCTTTAACTTTTAGCTGTTAGCTTTTAGCTCTTTGCTCATCTCGTCTGCCATTAGCTGGCGACATAAAGTCGACTTTAAACCAAAAAACTTTGTTTTTAAATTTCAGGTCATGACACGGTTGCAGCTTGTGCTATTGCTAAAGCTAATGCTAATCTATGCAGTTAAAGGAAGCAATATTAGCCTCGTTAGCCTGTAAACTCTGAATCGTTCTGTCAGAGTTCTGCATCAGACAGAAACAAAACACAAACAGTGTGAAGGTGGGAAACAGAAAACTTCGTACAGCGTCACGTAGAAACTGCACAAGCAAAACGGTGACACGAGAAATGTTTCCGTCTTTGATGACGACAGATTTTGACTCTGCAGCGAGTTTGTGTTTGATTTTCTCTCCTGATGCTGAACTGTGTGAGAGTCTGATCTGACTGTAACTATGCAAACCCCACTGCTCACTGGTGTCCCAGTTAGTTTCTGTAACTGGTCATCAGACGCACAAATGAAAGCTTCAGCTGTTGTTTTCTGTCACAGCGCCCCCTCACTGCCACGCTCGCAACTGCAGCTCTCAGCTTGTTCAGCAAAGAGTCACCTGGAACCTTAAAGAGGAAACCTTCATCTCTCAGGGTCGGGGGAGGGGACAGGGGGACGGGGGACGGGGGGACGCCAGGGGGCGGGGTCACGTGCTGCATGTGGAGGTTAATGGATGAAACAAACTCTATTTTCTGTGTCTCGGCTCTGATTGAAAGGACTTGGGGATCCTGTGTGAGGGAGTTTTTACGCCTTTTTGTTAAAATGTTACAGCGAAAATAAAAAACTGAAAAGACACCTGTTCACGAGTTTTTACTTGTATTATTATTTTATTAAAGGTTGATGCTGTTTTAATGTTTGAGGGAACTCCTCATTTAAATTATAAACATGTTTTAATTGTAACTTTATTCAGCAGACAACAGCAGCATGTCACATGTCACAGTTATTTTAGTTTTCGCTCTGTAAGGCGCCTTTTAAATAAAATGTATTATTATCAAAGTTCAAAATGACATTGAAAATAATCCGAGTTACGACTGTAATAATTTTCTATATCATTATTCAGCCTTTAGTGAGGGAATATTTTGAGATTTGAAGATTTTATTTAGAATTATAAGTCGAGTCTAAAACAGACACAAAATGTTCATTAACGTCATCGTCACCACGTCACAGTTACGAGTCAGAATTTTGACGTGTGACATTATTCTGAGTCACGTAAAGAGATCCGGTGTTAAAATATCTTATTGATGTGATGAAATATCTCAAAATATTTCCTTTTTGTTTTCGGGTTTTTTTCCCTCAAGGAGAAGAAGTTTAAGAAGAAAACAACTAAAGATAATTAAGAAAAATACAACAAAAGATACGTGACGTGACACCGAGCAGAAAAACGAACTAATCAGTGAACAATAATTAAATTTAAAAAAGAACTATACAAATATAAAAATACAAAAACTTGATGCAGAGAGAAGAAACACATCAGAATATAATCAGACTTCATTAGATAAAATTTTCTGAGGATAACGAGCTGATAAGATGTTGGTGTGGGTTATTTAAATATATCAAGTTGATGAAGGTTTATATGTAATATTAATATGTATATATATTTATTTGTAAGGCAAAGACAGTTGTAATAAATGTACATTTGGACTGTTTGTAAGTCACAGCTAATTGGTGATGTCACATACACAGACAGGTTTGTGTGACAGATACTTGGTCATCAGTATTATAAACATGCAGGGAATGTTTTTGTGTAACACATTTAAGGTTTATAAGTTTATGTGAATAAGGACGTTGTCTGTTTTGTGTCACTCTAAATCAAATCTTTAATCAAACTAACTGTACACTGATTATTTCTCTGTCTGCTTGTTTGTATCGTAATAAATATCAATAACATATCAAATGTTTCATTTTCTGAGAATTATTACAAATGATAAGATATTAAATTTGACAGTTTCTCATGATTATTAACCTGGAGTATTTTTATTTTTGTCCTTATGAACATTTCTCTCTTTTTCTGACACAGCTGGGCTTCCATACAGGTCCTTATTTTTAATAAGAAATATTTAATTGAATTTAACTTAATGAAAAGTTTGACAAAAATTTTAACTAATAATCAACAGTTTCACCACTGAGTGTTTATTTGTGGGTGTTTATTATAATTAAGTCACATATAAATTTATTATGTTGTAAATTTAAAATACTTGAACATTAATTTACTTTATCATGTTGTTCTTTAATTATTTGATCTGATTATTTTCTTTTACTCAGAATTTATTTGATAAAATCAACAACAAATGTAATTATAGCTGCTGCGCAGTGATGGGTCAGGTCCAGGCATTTTTAGGCAATTCTGAGCAACAAGCAGAAGAATTGGAAGACATTTAGGAATTTAGCAACACAATCTTACTTTTGCATCAGCTGAGGCTTGAACTCACAACCTCTGAGACTAAGAATCAATTTCTATCTCACTGAGCTAATTAGTCAGTGACGATTCATGTGTAGCTTCACAAACTGACTAAGCCAGACGTGCAGGTTTAGCAGCCGTCCATGCATGGAAAAGTAGATCTGAAACCACTGTAAAAAATTCAGTTATCGAAACAAAAATCTGAAAATACACATATTGCATCTAGACAGCATGGAGATGTTGGTAATTTGTTTGTAACAATGATTGATTTGCTCCATAAGTGAAAAACTGATGTTTAAAATTGCCATTTTTACATTGACTCCA
>NC_065524.1:39565941-39570668 GCF_006386435.1 Epinephelus moara | reverse complement strand
TTTGAACTTTAGACGCTTGCTGTAGCGCCACCATCAGGACTATTGGCTTGAGTTTACAGCTGAGGATATCTGGCATGAGACTGGACCTTTGTGCAAAGTTTGGTGAGTTTTCACCCATGGGAAGTATGATTTCCTCAGAAGAAGAAGAAGAAGAAGAAGAGGAAGAAGAAGAAGAAGAAGAAGAGTACCTAGGATTACAATAGTGTTCTGCCCGGACCCTAATAAATAAATAAATATAAATGCATGTACTCGGCGGTGGGCGGGTCTCTCCTCCTGCCTCCACCAATCAGCGCGCTGTATTTGCCACGTTGCGCCGGAATTCCCCGCGAGCTCCGGGGCTTTCCACTCTGACTGACAGGCTGCTGGTTACCGTGACAACACCGCCGAGCTGCTTCCGGTTCAGAGAGCTGACCTTCAAATTAAAAGCCTCTGTTTACTGAACTCTGCGGACAGCTGGAAATAAAAGTTTAAAAGGGACCAAAAGTTTATTTCAAACCAAAATGATTATTATTTTCTATCATATTAATAATAATAATAATAATAATAATAATAATAAATCAATTTTATAACTTTAAATAAAATCAAGTTTATTTATAAAACACGTTCAGAAACATCAAAATGATGTTTAAGTTAAAGTGAGAGGCACAAAATAGGAGTAAAAATTGAAATAACAATAACAACAATAACAATATAAAACAATAAAACTGGAAATCTTGATTACATGAATGCAAAGATTAAAAATGACTCAAATAAATTTGTTTTTCTGCATTTTCTCTGAACAAACTCCACATATCAATTTATTATATGATTGAAAGATGGGATATAAGTAAAACAATCAAACCCAAAAACACAGACAAGAGAAAAAATATGAAAGTGATGCAAAATAAAGGAAAAGACTGAGTAATAATGTATTTGTTCTTATTTATTTATTTATTTGTTTCATTTTAGGCCTATTTCAACAGCAACAGCAGGACACTTAAAACTTCCAATAATACTGAATATTTAATTTTTAATAAAGATTTTCATAAAAAGATTACACATTAATACAACTTAATTTACAGCTGATTATTTTAATCTTAGCAACTTTTATGAGACAAAAAGACAGTGACTGACAGAACTAACAGAAGAAAAACATGAGGACCAATAAAGGAATACAAATAAATGCTTTCTGTTCCAGCTAACTTTATTTTGAAAAGCTCGAACAGGAAGTTGTCTCAGGTGTGTTTGCTGCTGTTTGTTGGGAGTTTAGTGTTTTTCGGGAAACAGACAGACAGAGCTGCAGCACACAGGTAAGATTCACCTTTAAACTCTTTATTATGCCTCTCTGAGCACAGGCTGATCCATAACTGATCCATATCTGATCGATAACTCGATCAGCTGCAGACACTCAGACTGATAAATGTTTTCACATCAACGTCAAACTGAAATGTGAATTTAAATCAGTCACTTTCAGCATAAAAAAGAATTTGATCCCAAACAGAAGAAAAGAAGTGAAACTTTGATTTAAACAGAAAAACAAAAAAAAAAGTTTATTTTCTTCTTTAAAATCAGAGATCAGCTGATTTATTAACCTGGAAACAGCTGATCATTATTATTATTATTATTATTATTATTGTTAGTAATATCAATGTTAATGAGCAGCTGAGTCAGAGGGTGAATGTGTGTTAATGAGGACTGTGTCACTGAGCAGCAACAACATTTATTTATCAGTAGAGTTATTACACTTCGTGTTTTATTCTCACTCTGCTTCAGTAACTGAAACTGTGACTTCACGTCACTGTTAGAATTAAATTTGATCCTCAAGAGACAAAAAACAAGAACTAAATGTTGTTTTTCTTAACTTGGTTAGAGAGAAATGTTTGTGATGTAATCCAGATTTATTCTCAGGCTCAGACTGATTTTACTTGAATGTATCTTTGATTAAAGTTTATCAGCTTTGTGTTTAATGAGCCAACACATCAGCTCAGATACAAACTGCAGCTGCACAGGTCGTTTCAAGTCAAAGGAACAACTTCAAACACAAACATGACGAACTCGTTCTTACTCAGATTTAATGTTTTAAAAACAGATATTAAATAAAACAGTTCCAGCAGAATAAATTCAATAATCTGATTTCAATGATTTATAAACTTAAAACGTGACAAAATAACTTGAGGTGCACTAACCTGCTCTTTATGGAGCATTGATCCATTGACCAGCTTCATCTGGAGCTTTCAGCTGCCTCTCACGGTCTTCATCATCCAGGAGGTGAGTCTGTAAACATAAAAGTCGGCATGCTGACACGTGAACTCGTCAGCTGTTAAAACCCCTTTGATTTTGGACAAAACATCCACAGACGAAGACCATGAGATGAAGCTGAAAGCTCAAAATACAAGCTAGTAAGTCGACCTTTAGTCATCAAAATGTATTAGTAATTTGAAGAGAAAAAAAAATCTAAATTTAAAGTTCATTTTAACGAGTTTATCTGCAACCTGTGAACGTATTTTACTGAGTGTAAAAGTGTCTGTGAGAAATCAAGAGATGTTTGAGTGCGATCAGGAATTTCCAGCTTTGGAGACAGTGGATTTTTGTCTTTTTTGATGGAGCTAAGCTAACAGTTTCCCTCTGCTCCCAGTCTCTGTGCTAAGCTAGGCTAACAGTTTCCCCCTGCGTCCAGTCGCTGTGCTAAGCTAGGCTAACAGTTTCCCTCTGCTTCCAGTCTTTGTGCTAAGCTAGGCTAACAGTTTCCCTCTGCTTCCAGCCTTTGTGCTAAGCTAGGCTAACAGTTTCCCTCTGCTTCCAGTCTTTGTGCTAAGCTAGGCTAACAGTTTCCCTCTGCTCCCAGTCTCTGTGCTAAGCTAGGCTAACAGTTTCCCCCTGCGTCCAGTCGTTGTGCTAAGCTAGGCTAACAGTTTCCCTCTGCTTCCAGTCTTTGTGCTATGTGCTAAGCTAGGCTAACAGTTTCCCTCTGCTTCCAGTCTTTGTGCTAAGCTAGGCTAACCACAGATATTAAACTGATGTTTGTCTGGAGGGAAAATGGGCGAGTGTTCCTTTAAGAGAAGCAGCAGTTTGTTGTTTGTTTGGGCTGGAAGTGGAAGATCGTTCCCAAATAATCACAGGGAGGAGGAGGAGGAGGAGGAGGAGGAGGAGGAGTGGAAATCCCCTCTGATGGATTTAGATATGACCCTGGGTGCTGATTATCTCCTGATTTGGCGTCTGCAGGGGAAAAAAAAAAAAAAAACGGAGCGCAGAAGACTAGATCATCCTCCTCCTGCAGGGAGCGGAGCCTTCATCATCACCTTCATCTTCATCATCATCATCAGTGTTTCTGCGGAGTCATGGCCGGAGCTCTAAGGTGTGTGTCATTTTAATGGATATAAACAAACAAACAAACATGTTTGATCTGTAGATGTTTTGGTTCAAACAGTCGGGCGGTAAAACTGAGCACCTGAACACATGTAGCTGAACACATGTAGCTGAACACATGTAGCTGAACACATGTAGCTGAACACATGTAGAAGACATCTGGGCGTCACAGATCGGCATTCTGATGACCGGTATAATTCAATATGGCCGCCACCTGAAAACAGTTCGGGCAGTAACCTTTGAACCAGATGAGCTACAGAAAAAGCTCAGTGTCTATGTTGAGGTTTTTGACCAAAACAATTTAATTTTTTAATTTTTATGATTGGATGCGATTTGATTCTTCCTGAGTGTCCACAAACTTCAGTTCTGGCCATCAGTGGAGATTATGGGATGTGAACCTCCAAACATCAGGCATAAATGTCAAACACTTCGGCTTTGGAACAGACTTGTGAAGATGTCAGATCAGAGACTGATTAAAAAGGTTTTTACCTGGGACACTTCCCACTGTCGTCCCCGAGCTAAAGGAGCTGAACAATTAGTCATTTATTTTCCAGAACAGGTGAACCTGTGATATTCGAGCTCGGTCTCACTCTGAAGTCATTGAAATCCAGCACTTGGGCAGTGACTTGCGGCGTCAGAATCCAACGAAAACAGCCATCCTTTAACGTCGGCGTGATACACGTCTGGTTGCTGTTATAGTTTAACGGCGCCCGGCGGTGTCAGGGGAAAACGCCTCAGGACAGCAACGTGAGTTAAAGGGGATGAAAGTGTGGGGCAGGTGGGAGGGGAGGTGGATGGGTCCAACAACCACTGACACCTACTGAAGGGAGGTGTTCACTTCCTGTAAGATTGTAAAGCCTGTTCTTTTTTCCTAAACCCAACCACGTGTGTGTTGTTGAAGGAAAAAAAAGTCAATCCAGAAGTGTATCTTGTAAGAATGTCAACAACCAACACACCCAGGGTACCTTGGACGTCATATGTGGACGTGGAAAGTCCATGACCAAACTTGGACATGTGACGAGGTCACAGTGAGGATGATGATGGATAATCAGGAGATCAGGAGTGAAATGTTTTGCAGAAAGATGGTCTGTTGACTCATGGTATAACCTAAAACTATGAACTTGAAAGAGCAGCTAAAGTGTGGAAACATACGTGAAGTATAATCCAAACAAAAGGCAAAGAGTGCACAGTTGCAATCAGGAATGTTAGCATCAGCCTCAGAGACTGGAAGGTTTAACGCCACCCGTGGAGGACCATCATCATCCTCACTGTGACCTCGTCACATGTCCACGTTTGGTCATGGACTTTCCACGTCCACATATGGCGTCCAAGGTACCCTGGGTGTGTTGGTTGTTGACGTTCTGGGACGCCGTGTCAACTTC
>NC_065524.1:39551495-39565920 GCF_006386435.1 Epinephelus moara | reverse complement strand
GAATTTATGTTTTTTTGTCAATAAACACACATAGTTGGGTTTAGGAAAATAGAGCAGTGTTCACTTCCTGAAAGATTGTAAAGCCAAACCCTGTTCTCTCAGCTGAAAGTCAGTGTTTCCTGGATCCATCCACTCACCCCACGCAGACTTCCACAGCCTTAACCTTCGTCCTTGTCCTGCTGTGTTTCCTCCTGACGCTGTCAGGTGCTGTTAAACTATAACAGCAACCAGCCACATATCATGCCAACGTTAAAGGACGCCTTTTTTTCGTTGATTCCTGACGCCACAAGTCACTGCCCAGGAGCTGGATTTGGATCTGGACTCAGAATCTGTTTGTTGTGTAACTTCGGTGAAGTTGAGAATGAGGTTCACTTCCTGTTTTTCCTGTCCGATGATGAAGACATAAGGAACGTACTTTTCAGTAAAATGACCTCTGTCTTTGTTGATTTCTTTTGGTTGGATGATCATCAAAAGTTTTGTTTCAGAAGGACAACCTTTTATGTGGCTGAATTTCTTTGCCCGGCCTGAGGTAGAAGGCCGAGGATTTTGTTTCTGGACTGAGTAGTTAAATAACACACACTCTTGATTGTTACTGCAACATCAATGTAATGGTGTCTTGTAAACCTGTGAGGGTTGGGCACATGTAAGTGTGCATGACATGGCCTGGGATCACCTCAGGGTCCTCCAGGAGGCGCTGGAAAGCGTTGCTGGGCAGAGGGATGTCTGGGGTGCTTTGCTCAGCTCGTGCTTTGCTGCTCCCGACACTCCAACCCGCATGAGTGCATGAAAATGGATGGTTGGAAATGCAGCAATATCTCAGTAAAAACGATCCACCCATGAGGGCTGAAAGGCTGCTGGAAACATGACATTAACTCACTAAAGCACAACTGGTTTTGTTGTGTGTTGGTGTTGAACAGTGGTCTGCAGCTTGGCAGGCATCTCTCCACCATCCCCTCCACCTTCTGCTTATATCATACGTCACTCACTGATATGATACGTATGAAACGTGTCTGTGGTTTGCAGAAATGCACAATGCTAACATTTTCTTCCGCAGACCGAGCTGCTACATGCAGGTCAGTGGTTTCTCTGAGTGAATCCTGATTCTGTCAGAAACATGAACAACGTAATGTCTGAGACACGACGACTGTGTTTAAAGCTTGTGAACAAAGGGACAGTAAAGCAGCTGTTTGTAAAGGTCTCAGTGTTTGTTGGTTTGTTTGGTCCTGACTCAGGTGTTTTGGGGGAAGTTTGTGAGGACGTTGATATAAGGTTACATTACATTTCATCAGGCTGATAGGAACAGAAGGTCTGACACGTTTCAGAGAAACAGAAAAGTAAAATCACCTCTGTGGATTCCTGCTGAGGTCAGAGGTCATGCTGAAAATACCCCGAACACAAACTTCCCCAGTTGGGTTTTCTCTCCTCGTACTCTACCTGCTGTGGGTTTATGTTAATGAACAGCTGCGACCTGATTGGCTGCTCTCAGGGGGGGCTGTCCCACCTGGAGATGATTGAGATCAGATTTGAGTCAGAAGGCGGGTTTTGTCTGATGCTGCGGAGCTGAGGAGGGACAGGAAGTCAGAGTACTGAACCAAAACACCATCAAAGAGACAAGCAGAGAGGAAGTACAGAGACGCTGAGCATGAACCAGCAGGTCTGTGTTTGTTATTTGTCCTTTGATAAAGTTTGTGTCCTTCTCTGGTTGTTTTCATGTTTATCTGAGAATTATTTAGTTTGGATTAAACTGTCAGGTGTTTTTAAGTG
This sequence comes from Epinephelus moara, assembly GCF_006386435.1. NCBI lineage: Eukaryota > Metazoa > Chordata > Actinopteri > Perciformes > Serranidae > Epinephelus > Epinephelus moara. Next base: position 39,564,156 of record NC_065524.1, on the reverse strand, counting down.
AAAGATTTTTGTCATTTAGTCTGTAAAATATCAGAAATAATCCCAGATGTTCGTCTCAGGTTCTCAGTTTCACGCTTATCTACATTTGCTGTCCTGCTCAGATTATAGAAAACAACTAAATATCTCATCGTACGCAGACGACACTTGTGTTTCCGTTCGTGCACAGAGCAGGAGGCGCAGTTAAACAAAGGTCAAACTGAAAAAACTTTCAGAGCTGAATGTGAACGATGTGAGATCAGAGCTCAGCCACAGGTTGTGGTTTAGTCCTGGATGCAAACCTGCATTAAATCATTCACATCAAGACGATAACAAGATCATCCGACCGCCACTTTAAGAATCTGAAGAGTTAAAGGACGTTTGTCTCAGCAGGATTTAGAAACATGCGTCCATTTTAGTTACTTAACAGATTAAACTTCTACACATACAACCTAAACTGATTTTATAAAATTTTACGAAATATTAATACAGTTTGGTAGTGTAAATGAACTACCACAGTAGTAATAGCAGTAATAGTACTTGTAATAACAGTCAGATAATGCAGTTTATGATACAGTACCATTAAAGTGGAAGGGGCTATTCTGCTGCCTCATGAGTACTGTCACTTTAATACTTGAAGTCTGTTTTGTCGCTGAGACTTAAAACTTTACAAAAAAATTGAATGCAGGACTTTTACGTGTAACACAGTATTTTTATAGTTTGACAGTCACACTGCTGGTTTTACTTTAAGCTCCAGTATGTCAGATTTAAAGTGAATATAATCTAATCAGTCTGATTTCTTTAATGATCAATGATTTCATTCATTCATTCATTCATTTTTCATAAGTGCTTATCGTGTTAGGAGTCACTAGGGCTGGAGCCTATCCCAGCTGACACTGGGTGAGAGGCAGGGTTCACCCTGGACAGGTCACCAGACTATCACAGGACTGACACAAAGAGACAGACAACCATTCACACTCACATTCACACCTACGGACAATTTAGAGTCACCAATTAACCTGCATGTCTTTGGACTGTGGGAGGAAGCCAGAGCACCTGGAGGAAACCCACGCTGACACAGGGAGAACATGTCAGAGCACCTGGAGGAAACCCACGCTGACACAGGAGAACATGCAAACTCCACATAGAGGGGCTCCTCCACCCTGGGATCGAATTAGGAGCCCTCTTGCTGTGAGGCTACAGTGCTAACCACTACGCTACCGTGCCACCTTCTGTAGTGTTTAATCAGCTGAAAATCAGAATCACTGTGTTTTCGTTCCCTCAGAATGAGCTGTTTATATCTACACAGGGAGCAGGTCCTCGTCTACAGAGATCGCCATGTTGCACCGCCATGTTTCTACAGTAGCCCAGAACGGACAAACCAAACACTGACTCTAGATAGAGACATTCAGGTTTACATAATAAGCAGCCCTCTGCGATGAGTAATATCTGAACAACACCAAAATGGTGTTTTTTTTGTTTTTTTTCTTTTGGCCGATCTCTGGCCTCGCTGCTTCCTGTTGTTGTGCTAAGCTAACTGGCTGCAGCTTCATATAAAGACCTCAGAGTGAAAGCCTGACTCTCTGAGAGAAAACAAATGGATGTATTCCTCAAGATGCTGAACTGTCCCTTTAATTATCAGCTCATATTTGCTGTCTGATCAGAATTTTGGGGAGAGGTGGTTTGGCGTGGCGTTCAGGGAACCTCTGTTGAATAAAGATGTGTCTGGATACAGTCCTCGGGCTCTGGGGGTGCTCTGATGTCCCAGATGAAGGTTTCTGTTGAAACTAAACATTTTCAGATGTGCACGACTGTCAGGAGGAGGAGGAGGGTCCAGTTCACTCTTTTCTTTAGTACGAGTTCAGTGAAGGTTGGATGAAGCTGTGCAGTAAAGTGTTTCAGATGTTTAATAACCTTTTTACTGTCTTTGGTTCGACCTCTGTGGAAGTCTGTTTGCACTGCAGACAGCTGAGAGCTTTCTACAGCTTTATATAGTTTTCCTTTAACGACAGGCGTCTCTGTGAGCAGAGGACAAACTCGTCTCTGCTGTCTGGTCGTGTCTTTAAAACAGTTCCGTTTTCCTTCAGACAAAATCTTCTTCTTCTTCCTCTGCCTCTGCTCAGAGTTTGTGATCAGCAGCAGCAGAGTGACATCATCACCAGCAGCTCCGCCCCACTCAGATCTGGAATTCTGGGGGTTTTCCTCGGCTCGGCCACTTCCAGGAAGTGACTGAAAACAGGCCGAGGGGAGGGGGAGGGGAGGGGAGGGTGAGACGACACACAGACACAGACAGAGAAGAAGAAGAAGAGGGAGGGTGGAAGAAAAACAGCAGAGAAGAAGAAACAGAGAGAGGGAGTGTGTTGTGTTCGAGGCTCTCTGGTCCGTCATGTGAAAGTGAAACTGCTGCAGAACATTTTTATTTTTCTGTCGTTCGGTTTGTTTGTTTGTTTACTTGTTGTTTACTTGCTCGTTGCATCGAGACTCTTGTTCTTCAGACGGGATTTAAAGTGACTCAGGTCAGAGTGTTTCCTGTTTCCTGTTTGAACTCTTTCAGGTTTAAAGCCTCTAACAGTCTGTGTGTGTGTGTGTGTGTGTGTGTGTGTGTGTCTCCTGCAGGATGACTGAAGCTCAGTTCATCAACGTCTACGACAACGACGTGAGTCCTCTTTTCTGTTCAAACACTCAAACTGCTCTCTGATCTGTAACCTGATCATTAGTGACTCTCCCAGATTATCAGTCAGGGTGTTGATTGGAGTTTTGTCACGTGTACGGGCTCCTGTTAGGGTCAAAAAGATCTTATACCACTAAGACATGACTTACACATCATGACTCTGCTGTGTGCTTCAGTGTTCACGCTGACCGTCATTTATGATATATTTATTATCATATGTAATGTTAGACAGATGTCACACTGCCAGCAGCTGTTTGCTTTTGTTGTTGTTGTTATTGTTTTAAGAATCAGCTGTAATAAAAATGTAACTATCAGGGTGAGGAAGATTTTAAACTCGTTGTTAATCATCGTTTGTAAAACTGAAAGAAACAAAAACCTATCTGTTGATGGTGTTTTGTTTGCAACCTTTCAGAGTTTCCCAAATTCACCTTATCAATACAAAGTTAAATCAAATCAATAACTCTGTCTGTAAAGCTGTAAATAACTCTGCAGGAGAAATCCAAACTTGTGAAGGTGGAGAAAAGATTTTTAGTTCAGGATGTGTCAATAAAATGTGCACAATGTCACAAAGACTGAAAAGTGAAACTCTAATTTCCCACAGCCATGTTTGACCCTGAAGCTTCACATGAACATAATGTTAACTTAAAATAAAATCTGCAGATGAAAATATATTTGGTTGCTGTTTTTGTGATTCGTTGACTCGTCAGTGTCGAAGGAACAAACTCTGCTCAGTTTCCGTTTCAGCTCAAAATCTAAAAGTTTAGCTCCGAACGTCAAAATCTCACAGATGAGAAAAAAATTTCCAGTTTCTGCAGAAGTCGATGTTTTAATCAGTGTCTTCTTCAGTGTCAAACCTAGTGTGGGAACTTGGGGTTTCCTGCTTTGAGTCTAAACTCCAGTCTTTTTTCTACACTTTGACAAACTTAAATTTTTCATGCAGAATGTTTTTGTAATAAATACAGTTATATTATTGTTGCAGATAAAATGAGGCAACAGATAAACAATACTAAACTAAAAGATAGGACTTAAAAGTCTAATCAGATTTCTCAATTTAAATGTCTTTAGATTATATTTAACATAATTCAGAGGTTTAAAACTGTGTTTTTGGAGTTAATGCAAGTGTTAATTTACCTCCACTGATGAATGCAGTCATGTGGAAAAATGTAAAAACTAAATGCAAATGACAGAACAAAGTGAACGTGTGACTGATAATGAGAAAAGAGAGCTGCGACGTTTGATTTCAGTTTGATTAATAACTTCCTTCAGTCTATGAAATGTTAAAAATAGTTATAGATGTTGTCAGAGATCAAAGTTTTCTTTCATAATTTGACACAAAGTCTAAAAAGAGATTCAGTTTATTAAAGGTCACATCAGACGCTCTGTAGTCAGATTATTTTAGGGTTGTTTTTTTCACTGAAGGAATGATCAACATGATCATCAAACTGATTGATCAATAATCACCCTGATACCAGAGACATGTCACTTTTTACTGATAACTGATGATTGATAATAATCCGAAGTACTGCTCGGACTACAAACAGATACTGGAAATGCTTCCAATACCGAAATTTTGAGTTATAGCTTCTGCACATGTATATTCAGGTATCTGTTACTGATGATTGATAATAATTCACACAACTCAACTGTGGAGCCCCCGAAGTTCTGAATGACGATTTTTGTGACCTTTTCACTTTTCAGGGCTTCTTAGAAACCTTAAAGATCGAGACACTGATTGATCGATGATTAAATGATTGTGCGATTATTTATATATGATCTGTTACAGTTTTACATGTTGAACATATTTTTTCTTCTTCAGCTGCAGATGAATTTGATGCAGTACGACTACATTCCTCCAGTGGACATAAAGACTGAACCCTACATACCTGAGACAGGTACGCAGTCAGACCACACATCAAGATTTTCTGCCTGAAATTCATCAGACAGCCTCCGAACACACGACTCAGTTCTCAGAGCATATTTATATTTAAATCAAGTGATTCTGATTGAATATTCTTTTCATTTGACCACATTTCAGATCTTTTCATTCTGTAATTAAAGATTTTACTTCATGTTTATCATGTTCTCTGAATAACTACCATCAGATAATAACTTGTATCTGTACCTGAACGCAGCGGCCAGGCCTCAGTACTCAGATCCAGCCTGTATTTTACTGAAAATGAAAACATCATCCATAATGATTACTGATGAACAAGTACCATGTAATTGACCATTTAATGACATTAAAGAATCGACACCATCAGAAAAGTTTTCATTCAAAACATTGGGAGACGTTAAACGTATCAAACCTGCAGGTACATGAGAACCTTCACCTGGACTTTCTAGAACCTTATGTTTGCTCTTAAGATGCTGTCAGCCCTAGAGTGGTCTCCTTTGGTCTGAATCAGGGACTCATGTTGTTCCAAAGTTGTATAATTGCCTAGAGTTGGTTGGTGTTCTCACGGCAGCATTTACAAGAGGACCAGATCAAATGCCTTGTGTGAGAAAGCTGCTCTTGATTGGTCAGAATTTCCATGTGGGAAAAATCCAGGAAGTAAAGCAAACGTTGAAGAAGAGTACACTTGCAAGATAAATGTGACACTTTCTAATGTCACAATGGAGGGACAACTACGCAGGTTGATTTTAGCGCTGCTCATCGTGGACTATATTGCTGTCATTGTTCATTTTAGTCAAACCATACAGTTTGAAAACGAGGCGCGGCTCCAACTAGAAAACAATGTTTTGATGCATTGGATGTGCTGAATGTGCATATTAAGGCAGTACAGGAGGAGGTGCACATTAATAATCCTCCAGGACTGTAACATGCTCATGTTTAACCCAAACAATGTGTCATGTGACTGCAGTTGCTTCACATCCAGGTCGGAACACCTTCTTACCACAAACCAACCGCACCAGAGTTCCTTTGGAACCGGACCGAGACCACCTCTTCAAGAAGGTCTCAGTTCGGTTGATTTGCTGTGTTCACACCTGAGTGTGATTGAACCACACTTAGGGGACAAACAAACTTATTTTTGATTGAAGCAAACCAAACAGAGCAGGTGTGAAATATTAGAACCAAAGAACTAATTTAGGACCACAATTCCAGAAAGAGAACAGTTCTTGTAAGAAGTCTGGCATTTTGCTGTAAACCTTTTAAAACCTCTGATCTGTAGAAATCTGTACCCTGTGAAATTACATAAACACAGAATTTGAAGAACCTCAAATGACCTTTACATTTACATAGAAACTGTGTGGAACCTCCAGTGGGTAGCCTACCTAAAAATCTAGACCTACAATTTGTAGAAACTTTTCGGGTAATTCATTCAAGTGTTTAGTAATCTATTACTAAACTGAGCCTAAACTTCTCTAAACCTTCATCTAGTACCTGGACTCACCTGGAATTTTGACATAGTCATTATTTCCAGAACCTCCCAGTATTTGGAAACCTCCTTCGAGAACCTCTTGTTTGCATCTTGAAGCTACACAAAAGGATCTTTGACCAGGAACAGATCATGGTCAACCCCCCCGCCTCGATACCTGGAACCTTGTAATTCCGACCTAATGTTTAATCATACCTGGAAACGAGGACAGAGGCATTTCACAGCTTTGTTAGAAACAACAGTACCCATCAGTACTTGGGGACCCCGACCTAAGCTTATGTTCTCCTGTTACCAGAAACAGAGATCTTGTTTGTCCACAGACTGTAAATGAACGGTACCTGGGAAGCTGCAACTTTCCAGAACTTACTAAGAGGGAAAACACCATCTACCTTTTGACTTTGAAGAACTATCGCTGGTAAAATTGTGAAAGTCAACGGTGATGTTCAGAAACCGTCAGTCATGGTGACCACTGGGTTTTAGGCTGGTGTAGTGTCAGTTTCTGTCCATGTCATTGACTCAACTTTTATTTGTGTTTCAGCTCATGGTCCCTACATTCAAATCATCGAGGAGCCAAAACAGGTGAGACTTATATTTTACTTCCTGTTTGTAGTTATCAAACTTAGAAATTCTCCCTTGCATTGTCGACATTTAGTTTCTACTCTTAATCTACAAACCTAAGAAAACATGAAGTTTTTGGACCAGCTGCGCTAAAAACAACAAACAGAAAGAAAGTCGGAGTCAAATTAAAAGTTCAAACATTTAACATTAATTTTTATGTTAAAAAAAAAAGAGAGACCTTAAAGTCTGAAAGGATTTTTTTTTTTCATAAAGGCGTACCACAGGGATCAACATCAGGTCCCCTACTATTTTAATTTATTCTCAAACTGAGCATTTAAGCGTCCTTTTTTATGTAGACGATACTGTCTTTATACCACTAACCTGCCACAAACCTTTTCCAGATTACAGTCCAATGAACTCCAGACCTTTTTTATTAATTACAGTTTGTTCCTAACTCCTGAAAAACACAATATTTGCATTTCACAATGTAAAAAATAAAACTTAATTGATCTCTGAGTGAAAATTCATATTACAGCTGAACAGAGAGAAGTAAAAACCCTCTGTCCCTCTGCTGTGGCGTTGACAATACAAACACACAAAAGAAAAAAACATGGAAATGAATAAAAGTCACATTTTTTAACAATTTAATTTTCATTTATTATTGTTTTAGGCCTTGAGAAATTCTTACGTTCTCCAATTGTAATAATACGGAGCCTATACACTTAATTAAAAAATGTTTTAATACCTAAATGTGGATCATACGTCTACGGCCCGACGCCCTTTCCTCTGGGTCGTCTTGAGTCTAGCTGGGCTGACTATGGATCCCAAATCCAAAAAAAGTAAAAGTCTAGAAGGAAAATTTAAAAATTCACAAAGATTTGTTTCTTTTACCACAAACTCTGGAGTTAAAGTAGCAAATGATCATAAATATCCCACTGCAGTGGCCACAATGTAGTAAAACATATTAATGAATGCTCGTTAAGACCGGTTAGTAGTGTTAATAGGCTAATTTATACATAATAGTTGTGTATAAGGCTCAAATATGTTTTGCAGCTCCAGAACATTTTCAAAATTATTATCTTTGGTCAAATATGGCTCTATTGAGGGTAAACAATGTTGACCCCAGCTCCAGGGGAAATGGCCAATATCTGGGAGAACTCATGTAGCCTGTGAAAAATCCCGGCCAAAACTTTGTCTTCTTTGTGCTGCTTTTTGTTTGCAGTTTGATTAGCAACTTGAGACAAGTCTAGACAACATTTTGACTAATCTCAATAAACAGGTTTCAGCATATAGATGCTGATAAATACATAGTTTGATACAGTCTCTTTCAAAATAAAAGCACTACATCGGTACAACACCAGCAACTGATGTTTTTTAACCTTCGCCAACACACACACGGCGACGTCAAAGCCTTTTTTTGTCAGTGTCTGATGTCGCAAGTCACTGCCCAGACTTTGGAGTGAGACTGAGTTGACCTGCCACTGTAACGTGATTGGTCAGTACTGCTCAGACTACATGATGGCTAAACTCAGCAAGTTGTATCTAAGTATGATGAATAAGTGGAGTATACATGGTAATAAATGATTAATATGATGTTATATATAATATTATGTGCAGTGTATGTAACATATAGTATGCACACTATGCAGTAATAGTCCAGCACAATGAAGCATAACAGATACATGATAAAGCATGTAGTAATGAAAATATGCACAGTATTATTGTGTGGAGCTGTAAGTAGTACAGTAACTGAAATGTGAGGTGCTTTTATGATTTTTGCTTTAGTATTAACAAAACCCAGGTGTACAGGTGTTGTTGCTGTTTTAGGACCTAGAAGAACTTTGTGAGAACAAAGGCCTGTTTACTGTCGCTACATGAACACGTAGTACTGTTGGCGGTGATTCCCCCACTCAGGCTGATCCACACGTTACTGGAACAGTCACTTCCTTTAATCCAGGGTTTTCCCAACAGTCATACAACAACATGGGACTGAGCAGCTGAGCACAAACAGGCTGCAGGACGTCAGGGAGTTTCTGCAGATAAAGGTCATGTGACTCTGTATGCAAATCAAACAGCAGAAGAAGAACCAGGTTTACGCAATCAGGAAGTGACATGACACAGTGACTGTTGGTGCAGCTGAATCACAGACGTTTGACTCGTTATAATGAAACAGGTCACATGAACAGGTGGCCTGTCAGCAGAGGGTTAACGTCAGATAACAGCAGGCAGTGTGACACTGTAGGGACATAAACACACATTGTAACACCCAAATTATAAAACTAGATCCATATAATAACAATAACAATAATAATAATAATAATAATAATAATGATTATTATTGTTATTGTTATAATAAAACAACTGTACTTATAAAACATTTCTTCCTTTTATAACAAAGTGTTTTACATGGTTGAACCAGGATTAAATAATTTAGATAAAATCTGATAAATAAAATAAATAAAATTCCCATTTATACTGTTTGTTTTTGAAAAATAAATAAATAAATAATAATAATAATAATTGTGTAAAAAAGCTTTTAGTAGATAAACAGATAAATAATTAAATGATAACATTTTAAAACATGTGATTATCACATAAAATCCTACAGTGCAGCCAAGACTGGTTCATGTCTGAAAGAATAAATTATCTGACATATGAAATGATGTAAATATGAAGATGAAGATGAGCGGTGAAGTCTGCAGTAAACAAAAAGCATCAGACTGTGTTGTGTAAAGGCACAGAGAGAAAAACATACAAATGATTTATATGTGACAGATTCATCATCAGATCAGGTCCATGAAACTTTTACTTTCAGTGTTTATAAAATAAAATTCCGCAGAGAGTGAGACATGATCAGCTCTGAGGTGACGAGCTGCTCAGTAACGCGCTGTGTTTGTGTGTCCTCAGAGGGGCTTTCGTTTCCGTTATGAGTGTGAGGGTCCGTCCCATGGCGGGCTCCCAGGGGCCTCCAGCGAGAAGAACAGGAGAACCTACCCGACCGTGAAGGTGGGTCTGACAACACTTTAACAACATGTCAACAACCTCTGCCACACTCACACAGACGTTTAGTTTTTAAAGGAACATTTCACCTAAAAACATCGTCTGAGTCTTGTGTTGCGTTCATGTCACGTAGGAGTTCACATGCACGTGTTTCCAACTTCAGACTTCTCACATCTGTTGTGTCTCTGTGTCAGATTAATAACTACATGGGTCACGCCCGGGTGGAGGTCCAGCTGGTGACCCACACCGACCCTCCTCGTGTTCACGCTCACAGTCTGGTGGGACGTCACTGCACCGAGAACGGCACCTGCACGCTCGATGTCGGCCCCAACGACCTCACCGCCTCGTCAGTATCCAATCACATCGCTGCATTCAGACTGAATCACAACAAAACAAACAGTAACAAGAAGGTTTTTAATCCTCGTCGGACGCTCTGGTTACTTCTAAAGAAAAACTCCAAAGAGGAAGTCAGAATTTTCTTTTATAAATTCAGCTTCCAGGAAACATTTTTATCACCTTTTATTGTCAGATTAAAGTCCAGAGCAGAAAATATGGAGAGAGACAAACTAATATATGTAAATAAATTCATAACACTGATGTTGGAGTGGAAACGTGCTCACATTAACACCAGGAAGAAAGAAATACAACGATAACTCAACCCTCAGAGGGGAATTTTATTTAAGAAGTGATTCATAGCTCCGAGGGATTTCTTAAAAATAGAAAATAAAACTTCACACAACATCAGAGAGGAAACAGGAGGAAACTTTATTACTGAAAAATCTCTTTTGATTGAACGCTGGTTTAAAAATGGACAAATACAAGAAATATTATTATAAAATAAACAGGTATTTTCTATCAATATGTGTCAACATATCTGTGGATAATTTTTAGATTAAATTCGTAAAAGTGTCGATAAGATTAAAGGAATTCAAGTGAAATAATGAATGTAAAAAAAAAAGAATATATTAAAATACATACTTGAATATGTAAATGTCTATATTAAAAATAAAGAATATGAAATAAAAACATAAATAAGAGCATTTTTGGAAAATACTGTAGAATTTAGAATAAGTAAATGTATCTATAAAAAATAAAGAATACATTTGAAATAAATACAGAGGAGTATTATTAATAAAATATTTTTAGAATTAAAAAAAGAAAATGTATATATAACAACTAAAGAATATCAGTCAATCAATCAATCAATCAATCAGTCAATTTTATTTATAAAGCTCAATATCACAAATCACAATTTGCCTCACAGGGCTTTACAGCATACGACATCCCTCTGTCCTTAGGACCCTCACAGCTGATCAGGAAAAACTCCCCCAAAAAAACGGGGGTAAAAAATAAAAAAATAAATCAATAAATACACACACACATATATATATATATATGTATATATGTATAGGATAAAAAAACACATATAGATAGATATAGTATATATTATAAACACATAAAGTCTTTGTAAAATATTTCACATTAAAAAATGTATATAGAAAATAAAGAATATGAAGAAAATAAAATGCATAGATAATCGGGTTTATTTTATAAAATATTTTTAGAATTAAAAAAAGAAACTGTATGCATAATAAATAAATAATATATATAAAATAAACACATTAAGTGTTTTTTGTAAATTATTTTAGAATAAAAAAATAAATGTAGATTTATATATATAAAAAGTAAGGAATGTATATAACATGAATGCATAAATAAGAGGAGTTTTTTATGAAATATTTTTAGAATTAGAATAAAATTTAACACTAACTTTTTTGTAGAATATTATAGAATTTAAATATTTATATACAAAATAACTGATGTACAAAATAAAAATATAAATAAGAGAGGTTCTTTTAAAATATTTTTAAATTGAACCATTGTTTTACAATAGAAAATATGTTCATATATTATATACAGTCTGTATGAAATAAGACAAAGTTCAGTTAGAGATGTCAAGGAGTAAAATACTGTGATGTCACTTCCTGTAGATTCAGTAACCTGGGGATCCTCCATGTGACCAAGAAAGGTGTGGTGGATGTTCTGAGCCGAAGACTGCGAGAAGAGAGGAAGAGACAGAAGGGAGCTCACTATCACCTGACAGGTAAACTCACCTGTACCTACACATGGTCACCTGACAGGTAAACTCACCTGTAACTACACATGGTCACCTGACAGGTAAACTCACCTGTACCTACACGTTGTTTCCTCAGAGGCGGAGGAGCACTCTATCCTTAAGGAGGCCAAGGAGCTGGGGAAGGCGATGGACCTGAACATCGTCAGGTTGAAGTTCACCGCCTACCTGCAGGACAGTAACGGAGGCTTCACCAGAGGGCTGAAACCAGTCGTCTCCGACTGCATCTACGACAGCAGTGAGTCTGGACGTCCCACAATCTGAGTTTTTACTCACAAAGACATGCTTACATTCAGTTTCAAAGCTTTTCTGACACTTTTAGTGAAGATTAATAAATGAAATATTTAGAAGATGAATTGATAATAAAATTAGTCCTTAGTTGGGGCAGTATAAGAAGCTGCATTTGAAGTATTATATATTATTATGCCTTTAATACGATTTAATGGTAAGAAACAATACATGTTGTAAGTATCCACTAATATTCAGGAATTATCAATTAATCTAAAAGTAAAGACTAATAAAAAGTCATTTTACTGCTATGTTAACAAGATGTTAACAAGAAGTCATAGTATAGCATGTCGTCCGAAATTGTTAAAAAACGACATAGTATAGTATGTCGTCCGAAATCATGAAAAAAAATAGTATAGCATGTCGTCCGAAATCATCTAAAAAAGTCATAGTATAACATGTCGTCCAGAATCATGAAAGAAAATCATAGTATAGTATGTCGTCCGAAATAATGAAAAAAAGTCATAGTATTGTATGTTGTCCGAAATCATGAATAAAAGTCATAATATAGCATGTCGTCCAAAATCACGAAAGAAAGTCATAATATAGCATGTCGTCCAAAATCATGAAAAAAAGTCATAGTATTGTATGTTGTCCGAAATCATCTAAAAAAGTCATAGTATAACATGTCGTCCAAAATCACGAAAAAAAATCATA
>NC_065524.1:39522339-39550995 GCF_006386435.1 Epinephelus moara | reverse complement strand
TAGTATAGCATGTCGTCCGAAATCATTAAAAAAAAGCCTTAGTATAGTATGTCGTCCGAAATCATTAAAAAAAGTCATAGTATAGCATGTCGTCAAAAATCATGACAAAAAGTCATAGTATAGCATGTCGTCCGAAATCATTAAAAAAAAAGTCTTAGTATAGTATGTCTTCAGAAAAAAAAGTTTGATAGTTGTCCTGGGAAACGCTAACGCCTGACTTACCTTTTCACGCAGTATTTTTACACTTACCAGTTTTATTAAAGTTAAACATGGCAGTACTTCCTCCTCGGCTGGACCATTGTTCGATGACAAAACAAAGCCACATCCAACAACACAACATAAACTGGAGATAAATAAGGGATTCACACAGTGATTTAATGACTCATCATGTTTAATCTGCAGAGTCACCAAACGCCTCCAACCTGAAGATCTCTCGGATGGATAAGACATGTGGCTCGGTGCTTGGAGGAGACGAGATCTTCCTGCTCTGCGACAAAGTCCAGAAAGGTGAAAACATCCGACATATATCCGCCATGTGTCTGACATGTTTCTGACATGTATCTGACATGTATCAGACATGTGTCAGACATGTATCCAACATGTGTCAGACTTGTATCTGACATGTATCCGACATGTGTCAGACATGTGTCAGACATGTATCTGACATGTTTCTGACATGTATCTGACATGTATCAGACATGTGTCAGACATGTATCCAACATGTGTCAGACTTGTATCCGACATGTATCTGACATGTTTCTGACATGTATCTGACATGTATCAGACATGTGTCAGACATGTATCCAACATGTGTCAGACTTGTATCTGACATGTGTCAGACTTGTATCTGACATGTGTCAGACATGTGTCAGACATGTGTCAAACATGTGTCAGACTTGTATCTGACATGTGTCAGACATGTGTCAGACGTGTCAGACTTGTATCCGACGGCTGTGTTTGATGTACTGTGGATTTTCTCCTGTTGGATGGAGCTGTTCAGGAAGCGTGGACACACAGTTATTGTATGTTTAAAATCAGCTGTTAGTGTTTATTATGACTTTGCTGTCTCTGACACTGGAGACGTATCCCATCATGCCTCTGTGCTGCACCTTACAGATGACATTGAGATCCGTTTTTATGAGGAGGATGATGAAGGAGGCTGGGAGGCATTCGGTGACTTCTCACCTACAGACGTCCACAAACAGGTACACAGTCTGTGTGTGTGTGTGTGTGTGTGTGTGTTATTCACTGAGGCCGGAGCTTGTGTGTGAATGAGTCATACACACTGTCTGTCAGTTACATGAAGCAAGTGATGAATGTTTTGAAACCACAACAGAACAAGAAAAAAAAGCAGCAGTTTGTCTGTTGGCGGAGCTGAAAGGGGAATTCCTCCAATCTACACACACACACACACACACACACACACACACATAATTCAAACCAAACACAACTATGTTTATTTTATGAAATCATTTGTTGTTCTTTTGTCTAAAAATCATCAGAACCAGAGAAAATGAAACATCAGACAGCCGGCTGTATTTCACAGGCTCCTGTTCAGATAAATAAGATTTAGATTTTTGATGACGTGCATCAACCTTTGTAATTATTTTAGGATAAAACCTTTACTGTCTGTCTTGAATCTGTTCTCAGGTGGTTAGTACTCTCTGTGTGTGGCCTCACTGTCGCTATAATTTGTGCAGAAAAAGTTTTATTATTATTATTATTTATTATTTATTTTTCAACTTTTTCTGCGTAGTCTTCTGGCTGCTGTGAAACTGCTTCTACTCAGGGTGACCAAAAAGTTTATCTTGGGTGCGTCGGTACTTCATTCTTTATCCCCATTAGTCGTCATTCTCTTCCTGGGCTCCACACAGGACGCAAAAACAAGACAAAATATTAAATTATGTGGGTACAACAGACGACCAAGAAAGGACAGCAGAGGACACACCCGCACAGCAACACAACTACAAAATGTTCACAGGCTGAGATCAGTGCAAAAAAATGTACTCTATAAATATGTATCTAGAACAAGCGTGCACAAACAGACGGTCGTTCAGTAACACAAAGTGAATAAAAACAGCAGCAAACATTTCGTCCTCGACTATGAGCAGTGGCTCTCTGTGGCCGTCCAGCCCAGGTGTGTCGTCTGTGATCTCGTCTGCCATCAGTTTGCTTCTGCACATTAACAAACTTCTTATTTAAAATACTGATACACAACAACAGGCTTTAAAATCATCAATAAATCAATTCACAAACTCAGAATCTTGAAAAGTTTGAAAAAGTAAAGTATAATCACATCTGTGTTCACATGTTCTTGCACACACTGGATATTTACATGAAGTCTTTTATTGCAAATCAGAAAAACAGATTTTATTAAAGCAAACGCAGATCATTTTTTCCCCAAGAATTTTCTTGAGTCAGATTTGATGGCTCCTGATTTCAGCACAATGATCTGCCTCACTCAGTCTTAAAAAAAAAAAAAATCTTAAATGCTGAAAGTGAAACTGACTCTGACCCAGCAGAGATGAATTTAAACTAAAGTCCAGCTCAGATCAAAGATTCACCACGACACGAGTTCAAACAAATGTGCTGTTCTTCTCCGCTTCACACCGAGTCAATATGGTGAGACGGTGTGTCATCTCTCATTTGCTGCTGAACTACAGCTCACAACTCGCACCAACGACTGACGCTGCTCCGCTCTGACTGTTTCTGCTGGTGCAGACTATTTACTGGAGTTAACCAACCTGTCGCATTTTAAGATAATTACAAGCTTTCAGTGTCCGACAGTCTGCTGCTGACATTTTTGTCTCGTCTCGTCAGTGCAAATGAAACGCAGATTTTGTCTTAGGTTTTATTATCAAGATCTATTTTTAGCTCGTCATTGTCTCGTTTTCATCGTGGAAAACAGGTTGTTGAGGAAAACTTTTTGTCTCAGTTTTTGTTAAGAAAATTAAGACCACTTGGCAGCGCTCTGTTCTGCACCGTTCTTTGGCCTGTCTTTGGTCTGAGCTGGACTTTAGATGAAGCTGTAAATTTAACGGTGGTTTAAAATACAAAGAAAAACTTGTGCACAGGTCATCGGAACAATCTCATTAAAACTTAAACCATCTTAAATGTGAGTTTAAAGACGACCAATAAGAATAGGAGCTTTGAATTGAGCTGTTGATCTTGAAAACAGAAGTTAAACCAATTGAACTTCACTCTGGGTTCACTTACCAGCCTTACCCAGACCTCCATCTGATCAGTGTGACCTCACAGTGTGACCTCACAGTGTGACCTCACAGTGCGTTTTCTCTCCTCAGTACGCCATCGTCTTCAAAACACCGCCCTACCACAGCGCAGAGATCGAGCGGCCCGTCACCGTCTTCCTGCAGCTGAAGAGGAAAAAGGCCGGCGACAGCAGCGACCCCAAACAGTTCACCTACATACCACAGGTCCAAGGTCAGCCATCATCACCATCACCATCATCATCATCATAATCATGAACATCACATTTAATGACCTGTAAATCCCCACTGACAGCAGGAGGTTTGTTTTTTGGTAGATGTTGACAGTTTTGGGGTTTCCCTCAGTGGAAACAGTCGGCACGCACAGAGTTTCAGTCTTCACCTACTCACTCATCTTCATCATCCACAGATTCGTGACAACAAAAACAAAATGAAGGAAATTTTAAGCGGAGAAAACAACATGTTTTTTTTTTTTGTTCAGTCTTCCCACTTCTGTTCTTTTTACCTTTTGAATGTCAGATGTTTCTTCTCATCACTTCTTGCTTTCTCTCAGACAAAGAAGAGGTGCTGAGGAAGAAACAGAAGCCGCTGCCTCACTATGAACCCTGGAGAGGAGGAGGAGGAGGAGGAGGAGGAAGAGGCGGAGGAGCTGGAGGATTTGGAGGAGGAGGAGGAGCTGGAGGAGCAGGAGGAGGAGGAGGTAGGGATTTTATTTTAAATATAGTCAGTTTCCAGAGAAACACGGTGTCATCACCACATCAGGGGATTTTGAATTTTTCAGATTCACTCAAGAATCACAAGATTATTGTTAACGCATTAATCATACTGTAACTGCCTGGAATTGTGATTTAGCTGCCTGCAATCATACTTACTTAGCTAGTTATGCTTTAGCTGTCTGAAACCATGATTGAACTTAGTCTTCTGAGATCATCCTTTGGCTCACAGAAATCATGATTTCTTTGTCTGAAATCAGTTGTTAGCTGCCTGGAATCAAGCTTCAGCTGCTCAGAATCATGCTTTAACGTTCCCTCTGTCCAGCTGACCACAGCGTTCTCACACTGGTTAAACTGGGAGTTCACTCTGTCTCCTTCTGCAGGATTCCAGTTCAACCAGCAGATGAATGGAGGAGGAGGAGGAGGAGGAACCGGCGGAGTCTTCTTCCCGGGAGGCTTCACAGGCTTCGGCGGAGGGGCTCAGATGTCAGGCTCCGCCCCTCAGACAGGGGTTACCCAGCAACAGACAGAGGGAGAGACAGGAGGACAGACAGGAGGACAGACTGGCTCACCACTACAGCAGCAGCTGTTTCAGCTCGGTAACGTTCGATGTCCCGCTCTGATTCTTCGCTGATGATGTGACGCTGTTTCTCTCCAATAAAAATCTGACCTACATTCTGCTTCATATTTCCAGCCGCCGCCCTCCACAGCCGAGCCTCTCAGAGCGCCAGACAGACGGCTGCCGCCTTGCTGCAGTACTGCAGCACCGGGGATGTCCGCGTCCTTCTGGCAATCCAGAGACACCTCTGTGGCGTCCAGGACGGCAACGGAGACACGTGAGTTTCTGAACTGTACAGATATTTTTAGAAACACAGATGGCGTTTCAGGTCACTAAAACGGACATTTTTAAAAACACCCTCTAAGGTGTAGATTTTAGACTCGATGATAATGTCATCTCCTCAAATTCATAAACAACAGCAAGAGTATCATTTTTATTTCATATCACCGTGGACTGTTAAATATAAAGGTATCAATTATGTATGAATAAAATAACTAATCATTTATGAATTGATTTGTTAATAACGCCAAAGGAAAACGAGCTCACTACACAGGCTCAGAATCTTCTTCTCTGGTATTTGACACATCGTTGACACGGCCTTTATCGCTGCTTACTGGCCAAGAGTCGTTTTCACGTTCTAATAGTTACAAAGATATTCTGTAAAATAAATAAATTAATTAATAAATACATTAATTTTCTTAAGGGAGGGTAAAAATGTCTTGGACGGGTCTGAATTTAATAACTGTCTTGTCCTACACGCTGACCGAGAGGATGTCTCAGAGACGAACGTGTCGGAGGACGTTTTATCGTTTCTGAATCTGACAGTCTGTGGTTTTTGTTTTCCCACAGTCCTTTGCACCTGGCCATCATCCATCAGCAGACAGGTGTGATCCAGCAGCTGATCCACACTCTGCTCAGCAGTCAGCAGCAGAACATCCTCAACACGGCCAACCACCTCCGACAGGTAGCGAACCCTCAGCTGACTGATGCTAACATCGCTAACCAGCCCGTCTCTTGAACCACAGCTGATCTCTCTACATCACAATTAACTCACCTTCACACCACAATAAAGCTCACTATGACAGGGAACTGTTCCCACCAGGTAACCGTACACAGTGTCTTAGAATCTCACCTGCCCACTGACTCCTTCACTTCCTGTCGTCTCCGCAGACTCCTCTCCACCTGGCGGTGATCACCCGGCAGGTGAAGGTGGTGGAGGTGCTGCTAAGGGCGGGGGCCGACCCCAGCCTGCTGGACAAAGATGGCCGCAGTCCGCTCCACCTGGCGGCGCTGGCTGGAGACAACGCCACGCTCCGCCCCCTGCTGGCTCACCTGGGAGAACGCCATGCCCACCTGGTCAACACTCCGGATTTCCACGGTGAGAGAAACGCGACTACGTGAAATATTTACCGACGACTGCGACACTGTTATTTATAATGAAAAAAACTTTATCGACAGTAGTGAAATGTTTTTCAGCCAGACTGAGGTATCATCTGTATCTGTCTCTGTCTCAGGTCTCCATCCTCTCCACTTGGCGGTGAGGCGGGACGGCGAGCGCTGCCTCCGCCTCCTGGTGGAGGGCGGAGCCAAAATCAATGCACCTGAGCAGAAGAGCGGAAACACCGCCCTCCACCTGGCTGTGAGGGAAAACCTGTTCAAGGTGGCCTGCACGCTCATCACAGAGGTACAACACACACACACACACACACACACACACACACACCTGAACACCTGTCCATCAGTGACATCACAGCGTTAACTCAATCTGTGCATTTACAGCTGAAGGCCGACGTTAACGCCAGCACGTTCGGAGGAAACACACCTCTGCACCTGGCCGCCAGTCTGGGCTCACCGACCCTCTGCTCCATGCTTATCGCTGCAGGTCAGACACACACACACACACACACACCTGTTCAGACCTCTGACCTGATTTTCAGAATTAAAGTTCTGTCATGTATAAAAACATAGGATGGTAAATCAACACACCTGAGACACTGAGTGACGACGGTTTCTTCTTCAGGTGCTGATAAAAACGTGGAGAACGACGAGCCACTCTTCTTCAGCTCCTCCTCGGACGAAGAGCAGGACGAAGACGAACCAATCAGAGAGCAAGAGGCCGCCTCACAGCCAACCAACCCTCGCAAGAGACCAGCAGGAGGACACACACCCCTGGACCTCGCCAAGTGCCAAAAGGTAGCGATCCTTTCAAAATAAAAGCACAGGACATAATAACATACTGTTTGTTGTCATTGTGGCTGTCGAGGCATTTATGGCGCAGTTGCTGAGTCCAAGACAAATTTCCCTTCGTGGGACAATAAAGTATATCGTATCGTATCGTATCGTATCGTAACACTGGAGAGTCAATCCAAAGATGAAGATGCTAATAGTCTCCTTGTCTCCTCTCCTCAGGTGAGGAACCTGTTAAACTCCAGGCAGAGTCCGAAGTCGAGTCGTCACAGCAGTAAGAAGATGAAACCGAGCAGCTCTGAAGGTTCGTTCTTTACAAACTCTGGTTTTCATGTGTGAGCTCGTGTAGGTGACGTTTTTAATGATGATGTCACAGTCTGACGGTACAAAATAAAAAACTCTCGTGTTGTGTGATGGCGTTGCAGAGGCGGAGGCGTCGGGGCTGGACGAGGACACGCTGTCCCGGCTGGTGGAGGTCCTGAGTGTCGGAGACGTTCCCTGGAGGAAACTGGCGGAGAAGCTGGGGATGATGACGCTGACTCACCTGTACATGGACAGTCCGACGCCCTGCCACCACCTGCTGCAGCACTACCAGGTAACTAACGCCTCCACCCAACACCTGCAGCTGCCGTGTTACTGACTCGGGTTAAAGCTACGACCTGAAGCGTCACTGTACAGTTACACTTACTGACCTGTGTCTGACGTATGTGACGTGTGTCCCCGTGTCCAGCTGGGTGGAGGTGCGGTCGAAGGTCTGGTTGACGCTCTTCAGTCTCTCGGTCTGACAGAAGGAGTCCGACTGCTGAGACACGCCGAGCTACGAGACGACAAACACAGCACAGGTAAAAAAAACACAACTCTTCCTCATTTCACCTGCGTGACGTCTTTTTATTCAGCACGAACTCAGTGACGAGTCTGACGTCTCATTTTATTAATTTCAAAAAGAGTAAAGCTGCCAGGAGCCAAAATAAATGACAGCAGTGTCTGTGAAGATGTAAAAATATTAAGTCATCATCTCTCATGTTCTCACAGAGCATCAAGGACGTAAAACGAGTTTCACTTTTATTTTACTCACAAAAACAGAAATCTAATAAATAAAACTATAAAACAGTCTGTGAACATCTCCAGAGATTTGATCCACTCTGATTTTCTGCCTTTTTCATTGACAATCTCTAAATGTAAATAAATAAATACATAAATGAAAATGAAAAATAAAAAATTACAGATTTATTAATGTGTTAAAACTTCTCATCAGTAAATACAGTTATGTTATGATAGATTACGTTTTATAAATAAATATATTCATGTTCCTATAAATAAAGTTATTTTGTCATAAATTAAGTTTTGACAAATCAAATTATGTCACTTTGAATAAATTTGTATAATAAAGTTTTATAGATATGAATAAAGTTATGTTACTATGAATAAATGTATATTATAAATGAATATTAAAGAGATTTGTAACTATAAAACATTATTTTATAAATAAAGTTTTATTATTATTTATGAAGTTATAAATATAAATATAAGTTTTATTATTATCCGAAAACATTTTGTTACTATAAATTAAATTCTGTTGTTAAAAATAAAGTCATGTTACCATACATTATGTTAGTGTCAATAAATAAAATAAAAAACCCACCTCTTTCCATTCTTTCTGTCCAATCAGACGCCACGGTTGACAGCGGCTTCGGCAGCCAGCCAATGGAGGAGGAGGAGGAGCCTCCTGTGGCCAATCAGTGACGAGCAGGAGATAAAATCCCATCTGAAGGAACTTCAGGAACGTCGTCTGGTCTCTGCTGTGGGAGCCTGGACGGACGGACGGACGGACGGACGGACGGACACGTCCAGCAGAGACTTTGATTCTCGGACTCTAACGTGTGTTCACCGGCGGACGAGACGAAGGCTGCGTTCCACACCCACTCAGAAATGATAAACTCACAACACAGGAAGTCAAAAGTTTCTTAAATTTAAAAACAGGAATTCACAGAAACTACAATTAAAGTTTTTCAATTTTTAACTTTGTTACATTTTTTTCATTAAGTTATATTTTGTTTTTCTTTCAGTGTTTTTATGAAACGATTATATTTCTCTTTCTGTCCGTGACGTCTCTGACAAACTTTTCAATCCCAGGATGAACTTTGACCTTCGACCTGCCCAGAATTCTTTCAGTGATGATCAATTATACTTTAAATATTTAAATATGAATTAAAGGAAGTGAACGCAAAGTCGAGACGTGTCGATGAAGAGGAGCTATAAATCTGTGTGTGTTTACAGTGTGTGTGTGCGTGCGTGTGAGCGTGTGAGTGTGTGTATGTGACCTCACGCCAATCTGCTTCTTCATCTCGAAGGAAAATGGGATTTCTGATTTTTCTGTCTGGTCTGGAACGCAGCACGTCTCACCTGTCTCAGTCAGAGCAGTGACATCATCAGTTACTCACCTGTTCTCAGTTTCTTTGTTTGTCCATACTTTGATCTCGTTGATGCCAGAATGAAAAAGATTTTAAATGTTAAATGTTATGAATGTTGAAAATAAAAAATACTGAAGGAAAATTTCTAATTTGTTCAGTCACACTGAGACAGAAATACATTTTGTTTTATATAATCGAAATATTTCAGACAAAATTAAGAATAATTAAGACAAACAGCAACATTATAGAAATATTTTCTACTGAAGGTGAGACACTGCAGGTGAAGAGAGTAACATTTTAAAATTCATCATATCAGCTGATTACTTACAATAGTATGAAAAAAAATATTTCAAGTTTTTAAAATTTTAATGTTTAATTATGCAAATTAGCATCACTCATTAAATATGTGCTAATTTGCATATATTTTAGGAAGATAAATCTGAACATCTGATAAAGCCAGGTGCAAAATTATTTTTTCATTTTGTTTACATATATGATGAAAAAAGAAATTACAGAGGGATTTAAGGATTTCTGCTTTATTACCTCGAAGATCTAAATATACTGTCCATAGCCTTAAAAAAATCGATTTTCGCCATATTTTTGGGAATAAAATGTAACATAAATCAGGCTAGGAATGATTTATTAACAAACCCCTCTGTAAATATCTTCAGTATATAGCTATGGGTTTAACTGCAAAGTTTGGTGTACATAGGTGCTACAGAGGCCGAGACGTTCGACTACGAGTATGACAAAAAACTCATTTTGAGAAAACGGCATTCAAAGATTTACATAATAACATAACATTATGCAAGTGGACAAAATGTGATCAAATAAACGTCTAAATGTATAATTTGAATCTTTTCTTTACAGCAGTTTGAAAGAACACATATTCAAGAAGTAAACTTGCTCAAAATATAAAAATTGACCACTCGATGTTTTTGTCTGCCATGTCTCGCCTTAAAAAGTCTAAATTTTGGGCTTTTAATGTCAAAATTATTCGATAGTAAGTCATTTAATATGATTAAAATTAGAATGGTGACGTAAATAAAAAGATACAAAAACATTTCAGCAGAATTATAAGACACTAAGGTCACACTAAGGTCACCATCATGACAATTTAACTTGGTTTTATTTAAATTATGAAATATGCGGTTTTAAAATTATGTGACCATAAACCGGTTAAAAAAAGTTAGAAGAGAGTTAATTCAGTGAAATGAAAATTATAAAACAGTCAAAATAAATTTAAAAGTTTCAAATTCATGAGATAAAACTGACAACTGTTCATTTTTCTGTAAAAAATAATGAAATAGGTCAAAATTTTGACTATTTTAAAATTATGCAATAAAAAGCCTGTTAAATAAAAATATTTTAGTATTGGTTAAAAATGTTTAAAAAAAAGTTCTAAGAAAGTTAAAGTCAGTTAAATAAAAATTAATTTTAGAGATTTAAATTCCAAACTGTGAGATACATCTGACAATTTTTATTCTTCTGTTAAAACTTTGACATAACAAACCAGATAAATAAAAATATTTTGCTATTAGTTAAAAATGTTTTCATAGTCTAAATATGACTTCAAGTTGTAAGAGCAAAAAGTCACATTCGACATATAAGAATTAAATGTCATATTTATGATTTACAGTTTAATAATTTTAAACTTACCTCGAGTGTTTTTATTTTTAACTTAAGAACATTTTGAATATGCACCTTCTACATTTCTTAAATGGCGTCTCTCCTGAAAAAGTGAAGTTGTGAAATATATTCCGAACTCTTAGCTGTGCAACATGAACATCTTTTATTTCTCTGATGTTTACACATAAACCTTGTTGCTCTGCAGGAGCAGCGTTTCCAGCTGAGGCTGTGTGTTTTTACTAATACTGTGTATTCATGTGGTTTCTTTTTAATAACCAAGCAGCCTGGAAGTTAAATATCAGTGTGAGAAATAAATGGCGCACGGTTTCTGAAACTTTGAATAAAAGACTTTCAGACTTTGTTTTCAAAATGTTGTTTTTTTATTTTTGCCTCTAAGCCTTCAAAATGATACAAACATGTTGTTTGTGTTTCACTACGACCAAAACCTCACAGGATGTGGACAGTATGTACAGCTATCGATCGGCGAGCCGGCGGCGAACATTCAGACCGCAGCAAAGCCGGAAAAACAAAAAACTTTCACAGAAACTAAACTCGGTCTTCGTCGTCGATCGGAGACGACAACCAACAGAATAAATAAAGTGGTGGAATGAACCTCTCTGACGAGGTTTAATCTGCTCTCACTCTAAAATATCTAAAACAAAGTGCCCTAAAACGCAGCAAGCGCTAGCCGGGCATTCAGCCCAACTACAATATGGCTTCTCAATGTGAACTTGTACATTTATTTACAGGTTTGGACACAGACAAAGAGCTGAAAGCGGCCATGACTTTTAGACAAATTCATCCTATGCTGCTTTATATTGCACAGTGCGACAAATACACCCGATGTACACAAGTGTTACTGGATATTTGAGGGAGTAAATACGACCCGGCGGGGGTCAAACAGCTCAGCGGGGACGATGAATCTGAACCCTGCTGTCTGCTAGTGACTCGATAGATTCCTCCTGCATCAACCAGCGTGTCGATGTCCGTCTGATGGAAGACAAAGAAGAGAAGGACGGACTGAGTCAGATGTCCTCTCCGATCTTCACGGTCAAACGAACCACAGAGGTCTTTATGTGTGAAGGTCCGCTAATAATTTCAAAGGTACTCGTGGAATCGAGAACTCTCAGTGAAATGTTGACATTTTGAAAGTGATCGTCATCGATCGATGAAACTAAAGGTTTGCAGCAAGTCACAGACAGACGACAGGTCCTGGTCCCAGTTTGGACGATTAAAAACATGACGGTGATGCAGAAGGATGATGCGAGCCGATGTTTCCAACGTAGTGTGACGATTCACAACACCTTCATCGCACACATCTGACAGCCTCAAAACTGATGTCGTACAATCTGACACAGGTTGAGTCCAGGATTTTATTAGCGTCATCCATCCATCTATTGTTTTTACAAGATGCCATTAATTTGAATTGAACCTGGTGTCTCTCTGAAAATTAAAGTCTCAAAAGTCGACCAGCTGCAGAACGTGAGGAACCTGAGGAAGGTTCAAAGTCATGCAAACGTCCTCTGACACAACCAATCATCTGGTTCTCAATCTCTGATGAAACAGAACGTCAAACTAAATGGAGGAAAAGCTGATTAACGGACCCTCTTTTCCCAATCAGAACTGAGTATATAAATGACCTATGAGCTTCAGAGATGAAGACTTGTTGAGTCTGTACGAGAATAGGAAGTAAAAAAGGCAGCCACATCCTTTGAGCTCACTGCGGCGGATCTTGAGCCTCGTTTCCACCAAGCAGTCGGTTCTGTTCAGTTTAGCTCGTTACACATTAGAACGATTATATTTGTGTTTCCTTTGGTGAAAAATGTGGATGAACCAATAGAACTGCTCCATTCTGTCCCATTTGTTACTCTCTGTTGAGGTAATGTGCACACTGAAAGGCGGGGCTAGGAACCCTGCAGTCCATTGACTGGTCAGGAGAGAATCATCACTCTTACTTGAAAAGCGTTGTATTTTCAAACATCCAACCGAATGCGACACAGACTCTAAAAACACACCAGCCCGTTCTTTTTTGTTCTGAAAATGCTGGAGTGTAACGTCATCACGTGGACAATCAATGAGGTGCAAACATTCCTCTGCATCGTCAGTGAAGTGTTTATACAGCGAGAGTGGAAACAACCCCAACTACAATTAAGAGTACTGTCTGAGGAGGAAACGCTAAACAGATCTCGGGTCTGGGTACAAGTCCATCTGGGTTACGGACCGGTTCTGAGGGTACTGTACCGAAAGAGTTGGAAATGCTGCTTATAAGATCGGGTGTGTTGTGGGTCCGAACCACCTGAACTGACTCCCTTCTCTAACTGGGAACCACCACCACAAGCAAGATGTCAGTGACGTGTAAGTGCTAATGAAGTGCTAATGACTCCAACCTCGAGGACAGTGTCACTGCCCTCAGTGTGCTGGAGTCTACTGTGTCCGACATCAAAGACGCTCCAGGAATGCAGCTGCTGTGGACTAAGACAGATTTCTCATAGCTGTGATCTTTACGTTTCAGTTAAATCCAAAGTTTGTGACCTGTGATGAGGACCGAGATCCGGATCGACTGATGCAACCAGCGACGAGCGTGGACGATTGTGGTTATCACATGGTAAGCTGAGAATCTGTCATTTTGATCTCAAGAAAAGGAGTGAGGTTACGTAATACCTTTCGGAGCATGATGTAAAAAACAAAAAACAAAAAACAAAAAAACAAAAGAACATGGCTGTAATTCTCCGTAGAGGCTCCGTAGTTTTGATTCTGTCAGTACCTTTGAAATTTGTGTTTTTAAAGTCCTCTGTGGTGTTTTAATGAGTCCTTACAGTCTGTTCAGCCACTGAAGAACAGACTTGATGATCCACGTACGGACCGCAGAGAAAAAACAAAAACAGCTTCATTCAAAAGGTCAGACTTTCTCTCTTTATGTCTCTGAGAGCTTCCAGCGGTATAAGACTAATTCCTGGAGGGTAATCTGTCCAACAGCACAAACAGAAGCATCAGTGTTTGTAATCCATCGAAAGTTTCACACTGAAGCTCCAACGCTCACTGAAGAATTGTTCCCGATTGGAAACGACCAAAAAAAAGAAAGGAAGAATTCCCTTCAGAGAACAAAGCTTCCAGCTTTCCTTCAGTGTTTTCAGGTTTTCTGGAGACACACATTAATATTTGGGATGAAAAAGGTTCCAGCTGTTTGTGTTCCTGATCACAAACCTGACAAACTACAGAAACCTCCAGAGTTTGACTCTTTAGAGGATCTGATCTCTGGAAGTGAAGATAAGAGCAAAAATAAACAACACTTTGGGTGTTTGGCTTCTTTTACTCGTCACCTGTTAAACCTGCAGAGTCTGCTGCCACCTGGTGTTCGTCTGCTGTCAGTACATCTGCTCTCTGCTGAAACATGAAGCTCCTTCTGTTCACTTTGATTATTCATAATCAACGACCAGCTGCAGCGTTACATCACAGGAAGGAAACCAAACATGACGGCATGTTTTTATGTTTTCCTGACACTGAGGGGGCTGAATATGGAAGCCTGGCACTGCCAAAATTAATAAGAATCTCAAGACCTGGATGGAGGGTGATAAATCTACTTTGGATCTTGGCTTCACAGCTGTCTTATAATATCTTCATCACGTCTTAGTCTTTCCTCATTTGCAATTTTTTTTTAAATCATGAACTGTACCTCAGCCCCACCTGAACCACTGTGACTCTGACGTTTGTGACTCCCAAACCTGGAGGAAAGTAATCAAGAACATTCACTAAGGTGCTCAGGGTTCCTCCATATTTTTACTGATTTTTACATGACTAACAAAATTCAATGACTGTGCACACTGTATATCACTAACAGACCTGTTTATTATACTTGACTCCAAATGTAGAAAGAAACCTTTTCCAGAGTCGGTTGGTTATGTTGGTTTTATACTATGTGGAAGGTTATCAACTGCAGATTACTGTGGACAATTTATTTCATTATACACGACATAATTCCTTGATTTTTCCAGATTTTCCATGACCGTGGGAACCCTGAGTACTCTACGTAAGTACCTAAGTACTGTCACTTTATACTACTTTATACTTTTAACTGCACTCCATTTATCTGACAGCTTTAGATACTTTACTAAACTCAGATTATTCAGATAAACACATGAATGCATCGATAATTATATTACAATACTTTTACTTTTGCTGTTACTTTTCTTTTACTTAAGTTTTGAATGCAGGTCTGAAAACTACTCAATGAAAGTAAACATGTGTGACACTCTGATGACACCAAGTGGCAGCAGGAGGAAACTGCATGTTGAAAACCTCATTACCCAGAAATCCCCTCTGGTGTCCGGTGGTCAAAGTGATCAGGATTTTCTTAATTTAAGCTCTGAGGTTTCTGATGTTTGTTTCATCCCGTTAACAAACACACGATTTAAACTTCTAAACTTTCGTCTCCAACAAACCAACAAAGATCATTTTCAGCACAATACAGAAACTTTAAGTAAGAAAACAGGAGTGTGAGGAGAAAGTGGACGGATTCAAACGTTATTCAGTTTCCAGCATCGTTTTCAGCATAAAAAATCTATAGACGTTCATTAACGACAAAACTACTGAGTGAGCACAAAACAGAATCAAACTGAAACCAGTCTGAGAGACGCTTCACAACACTTTGTTAAACTTTTACAACACAAGAATTTTAATTTCAGGACACAATCATTTTTATATTTTAATGTATTTTAAATTTATAATCACAAACATGAATTAAGAAAGTCTGCTGCCTTTTATTTTCAGATTTAATGTCAAACAAAGAAACACAGAAATTCCTTATTTTATTTATACTGATGTTTAATATGTACATTTTATTTATTGTGCCTTTTAAATACTATTTGCTCAAGTAATCTGGTGTTGCGTAGTGTCAGTTTATTAAATTCTTATGTTTTTTATTAAATTTTAAAATTTTCTGAATTTTTTTATATTTGGGAGCTGTTTTTTGGAATTTGCAAAAAGTGCGACAGGTTAAGATAAAGGATGTAAACTGATTTTGTTTTGAGAAAAGTAAAATATATTATAATTATTAATATATTTAATCAATATAAGGCCGTATGTTCCAACTGGGGGCGGGGTCTTAAATCATTAAACATGTTTACAAAAAGCTCCGCTCAACCGGGGGATGCATATTGAAATTCGGTACCATTATGGTTTTAAATAAATGCAAAGAACCCAGCAGTGAGCAATTTATCAAACACGCAGAATATAAATTTACAGAAATTTGACGTCTTTGTCACATCGGCTCTCCATAAGGCAGAATAAAAAAGTATTAATCAATAACTATGGGATGATGTCGCTGACTAAAGTCTGAATTATTATTGTTTCTGCTCAGTCAGTAGTTTTTGGTCACTAATGAGCTTCCGTACAGCCTGTTTGTTCCAGCAGAACTCAGCCAGGAAAAAAACAACAACAACATAAATAAATGAAGTGCAGTGACTCTGATCAGCCTCCATCAGTTAGTATTTACACTCCTGGAAGTATGACACACACGCACGCACACACACACACACACACACACACACACAGTCTGTGAAGTGCGGAGGAGGAGGAGGTATTGTGTTCTGTGACGCATCATCACAGCCTCGGTCTGTTTGTCTATTTGTTTGTTTGTTTGTTTGTTTGGCCGGGGGAGTCCTGACTCCAGAGTCTCTCTCCCCTCCCTCTCTGCTCCCCCTTCTGCTCGGTCGCCACGGCAACAGTCCCACGCGCTCTGTCTGTCATATCTGGTTGGCATGGCAACCTGCTCCCCCGTCTGTTGCTAGGAGAAGCAGCAGAGCGGCGGCCGTGCAGGAGGTCAGTACCTACAAAGTGTTTGTGAGCAGCCGGCTGCTGCAGGAGGTTCAAACTCGCTCAGAGAGTCCCTGAAAATAAAAGGTCTGACAGGAAGTAAAGCTTTTATTGTGAAACTCTGACCTGCTGAGGTGGATGTTTGGACGAGAAATAAACTCAGAGTGACGCTCTTCAGATTTCACACCTCGCTCGTGTTTCCTGAATGTTTCGACTCGTGGAAGAAAAAAAAAAAAGAAAAAGAAAGGCGCTCCACTCGTCCGTACGGTCGTCCTCCTTTGTGACGAGCGTCTCCTCTCCCGCCGCCCTCGAACGACTCAGCCGGGCTCTGGAGGAAAATCCCCTCAGCCAATCAGAATCTGACTGAGGTTTAACAGAAAAGGTTTAAAGGAGGATGTCAGCCTGCTACCCATGATGCTTCTTGTCCGTCTCCAGCTACACACTCTGTATCAAACCTGCTTCTCGCCGCCTTACGGCGCCTCTTCCTGTTTGCTACTCTGTTTCTGCAGCTCCGGCTGCTGGTTGTTCCCACCGCCACCGCCTCCACCACCACCGCCATTCTTCTTCTTGCTTGCCTCTTTGGCGCTGCCGCTGGTCTTGGAGGTCAAGGACGAGGAGGACGTGACCTTTAAGCTTTTGGACGTCTTGCCTCCGCGGGTCTTCTCCTTGTTGGCTGTCTCCTGAGGCAGCGTGGGGCTGGAGTGTGCCCTCTGCAGGCCGCCATCATCAAACAGCCGCGCCTCAAAGGCTGACAGGTCCTCGTCTCCACTTGACAGTTTGGCCCGAAGCAGCATGGCGTACGTACCGTAGCGGGTTTTCTGTAGGAGGAGGACGGAGAAAGGAGACAAGAGTTAATGATGCTAACGTCAGGTCGTAACTGACGCAATGAATCCTTTACACGGAACGATTGTTAATACAGTTTCCCTCCAAAACTAGAATCACCACCCTGTGGTTGTGTGACTCCGCCCACCAGTCCACCCTGTGGTTGTATGACTCCGCCCACCAGCCCAGTGTCTCTGACAGTCTCCATCCATGTCAGTGAAAACATGGATGCTTCACACACAGAAGATCTATACAATCAGCACAGTTTCAAGATTAGAGTCACCAATTCAGTATCTGACCAAATGTCTCCCCTTCTGTTCCTGAGATATGACGTTAAAACATGATGATGTCACAGTCAAGCTGACCTTTGACCTTTTGACCTTCATTATTTTATCCTGTTAGACATTTGTGTCAAGTTTGGTCAGAATTAGCGTATGAATTCTGGAGTTACGGCCAAAAACATGTTCTGTGAGGTCACACTGACCTTTGACCTTTGACCACCAAATTCTAATCAGTTTACTCTTCAGTCCAGTTGGACGTTTGTGCCAAATTTATAGAAATTCCCTGAAGCTGTTCTTGAGATATTATGTTCACGAGAATGAGACAGGTGCAAGGTCACAGTGACCTTTGACCACCAAAATCTAATCACTTCATCCTTGAGTCCAAGTGAATGTTTGTGTCAAAGTTGAAGAAACATCATCAAGGCTTTTTTGAGATATCGCGTTCACAAGAACGAGACGGATGCAAGGTCACAGTAACCTTGACCTTTGACTTCTGACAACCAAAGTCTAATCAGTTCATTGATGAGTCTGGGTGAATGTTTGTGCCAAATTTGAAGAAATTCCCTCACGTTGATCTTGAGATGTCGCATTCACGAGAATGAGCTAAACAAAGTCACAGCAACCTTGACCTTTGACCACCAAATTCTAATCAGTTTATTCTTCAGTCCCAGTGGACGTTTGTGCCAAATTTGAAACTATTCCCTCAAAAATTTCCTTCTTTAGATATCGTATTCACAAGAATGGAACAGACGTATGTATGGACAACCCGGAAACATAACGTCTCCAGCCACTGCTGTCACCTGCACATAAAAACATTTATCGAGAAATAAACAGTAGACGTTACTTGTCTCACAAACTTTCTGGATATTAAATATAATATTATAAAATAATAGGAGATGCTCTTATTGTGAAGTGCTTTGTAACTTCTAATCCTTACCTACTGAGACACAGTAGAGTTATTGTGTTTTCCATCTTTATGACCGTACCTGAACTCACCGTATTTGTTTATCAGATTTCTGACTGAAGAAAGCAACAGGAAACTTTCTCAGGTTGTTAAAGTCAGTCCTGCTTCTACATGCTCGATTGATAACTCATCAGGTGTCTCTGAATCAGAACCAAACGCTCACCCGAGAAGACAGAACTCTGTGTAACGAGTGCAGTGCAGGAAAGTAAACAGCAGACTGGTCCTTTAACTGAGCACCGTGTTCCCGGCACAGTGTGTTTGTGTCTCTGCAGCCTGTTTGACACCAGACAGACTGATTCAGTGACAGTTTGTGATGAAGACGAGCAGAAGGAGCCGCAGAGAAACTGTCACTTATATTCAGACCTCAGAGGGATTCAGTGCACGTTTAACTTCAGATACAACACGTGACTTCTGAAGGGGTTCATACTGCTGCAGAGGAACTGTGGAAGATGAAACCTAATACATCTGACTGAGATGTTCACGTACTGTAAAGGCAAGGACTGTGATTTCTGTCCGAGGGTTTGTGCACGCTACAGTTAGAGTAAATGTGAAGATGGAAAATAAGTTAAAGGTGAAAGTCAGGTACATTTCTACTTCAAGTAAGAACATTTATCAAGAAATAAAACACCAGGACCGACCTGACAGAAGCTGAAATTTACATAACGACTCAAATTACTCAAAATTTTTGTTCCAAATTTCAGTGAATTAATACAGAATAAATTCAGACTGGATTTTAGGGGTGGGGAAAAAATGGATACAGCGTAGTATCGTAATATTTTGCATGGTGATACTGTATCAATACACGGACGCAAGTATTGATGTTTTACTGTAAACATTATTATTTTTGTAAATACACATTTAAATCCAACTTTTGGTCGTAGAATAATAAAATCAGTTGCTTTCTCAGTCCATCACCTACTTCCTGTGCAAAGATAATAATAATAATAATAATGATAATAATAATAAATTTTATTTGTTGGCGCCTTTCTGAGCACCCAAGGACACCTTACAATAAAAACATACACAAATACCAATTATACAACATTAAAAATAGATAAAATACATGACAGAAAATTAAACCGGATAGGCAAGTCTGAACAGATGGGTTTTAAGCTGTGATTTAAATTGTCCAATGGAGTTAATCTGATGGATATGGGGGGGGCAGAGAGTTCCAGAGTCTGGGTGCAGAGCAGCTGAAGGCTCTGCCACCCACAGTGGTCAGTTTGAAATTAGGGACAGACAGAAGAGCAGCTGAGGAGGAGCGTAGAGCACGGGTGGGGGTGTAAGGGTGGAGAAGGTCTGACAGCTATTGGGGGGCCAGGTTATGGAGAGCTTTGAATGTGAGGAGAAGGACTTTATATTGGATTCGCTGATGGACAGGTAGCCAGTGGAGCTGAAAGAGGATGGGGGTGATGTGGTCGGTGGATTTGGTACGGGTGATGATTCTGGCGGCAGAGTTCTGGATGATTTGGAGATGATGGAGAAGTTTGTTGGGGAGACCAGTGAGGATTGAGTTGCAGTAATCGATACGTGAAGTGACAAGTGCGTGGACCAGGACCTGGGTGTTGTGTTGGGTGAGAGATGGACGGAGTCTGGAGAT
This sequence comes from Epinephelus moara, assembly GCF_006386435.1. Taxonomy (NCBI): domain Eukaryota; kingdom Metazoa; phylum Chordata; class Actinopteri; order Perciformes; family Serranidae; genus Epinephelus; species Epinephelus moara. The sequence continues at coordinate 39,530,791 of NC_065524.1, read as the reverse complement.
GTTACGTAAGTGCATGAAGGCAGTACGGGTAATGTTACTGATGTGGGGGGGGGACGACGACACTGATCTGCGACCATACAGCGCTGCTGAAACAAAGGCTTTTGTTACATGCTAAAAACATGTGAACCCAGGTATGTGACTCCGCCCCCTCACAGCCGTACCCAAGCTCTACAGAGAAGTGAAGCATAAACTAAACAACATGTGCTTGGAAGTAGTGTGTGTTGAAACCCTGTCCGTGTGTGTGTGTGTGTGTGCATGCTGTTTTTAGACCCTCCCCACTCAGCTCTTATTGGCCAGCTGAGTTTGATAACACTATACTATTGGTGGAACTAACCATGTGCTTCACTGAAAATCAGAAGATGATTTGTTAAATGCTAACTTGTACCAAGTTGTTGCCACAAAAAAATAAAATAAAATAAAATAAATACAAGAAATGTCCGTCAAGCCGGAGTACTTTAAGCCCTGAGCATATTGCAGTAACACTGTATCATGACCTAAGTATCATGAGCCCTCTGGCGATCCCCACCTCTACTGGATTTGTGTTTGTCTTCACTTCAGCTCTCGAACGACCAAACATTTCTGTGTGCCTGTATTTTGCTGTGAATCCTCTCACCTCAAACTCCAGGTACTCCTGTCGGAGTTTCTGTTCCTCCAGCTCGCGACCTTTCACCTTCCGGTCTGGTGTGGAGGCCGTGAGCTCTGCCAGCTCTGAGGAAACCGCCCTGAACCGGTTCTCGTGGGATTTAACCTGCTCCTCCTGTCGGGACAGACGTTAAAACTCAGCTCTGGGTTCTGATGTTTCCACATTAAATAAAGCCTTTATTGAACGAGGTGTGAACACACAGCGTCTCTACCTGGGTCAGTTTGGTGTTGGATCCCGGCAACAGAGGACGGCTGAATTTCTTCTGGGAGCCAATCGCCGCCGGGAATGGAGGAGCCGAAAACATGGCCGCCACGACGTTGATGCGCGTGATCCAGGACTGCATCTGTTCTGCGTTTCTGCAGGAAGGTCAGAGACAATAACACTCAACCTGAGAAGTCAACACTTCCTGTTTGTACTGTAACCATGACGTCAGTCACTGCGTCACTCTGACAATGAGGACGATGTCTTAGTTTAATGATTGAAGGAAAACAGTGATGTCCGTTTCCTGTTAGAATCAGAGCCAATGTACGGATGTATACAGCGTCTCTGCGTGGTTCTTACGGAGCCTGCAGCAGGAAGACTCTCCAGTCGGCCGTCCTCAGGTAGAAGACGTTCGGTCTCTTGCTGTAATCAGCTGCCCTCATGGCCAGAGAGTGATGGATGGACACGGCGTTCTTTACGTCCTCCTCCGTCAGCTCTCGCTCCGCACGGTACTCATCCTGTCGGCCAATCACAGAGCAGCGTGATATCAGTCAGCTGATCGTGTTCAAACTTGGTCAAACACTCACAAAGTCAACTACAAGTCCCAGAAAGCATTGCTCTCACGACTAAAACTAAACCGAATCATTGGCTGTTTAGTTACGAGCATAAAAACATGTCGTTATAACATGAAAATATTTGATGAAAAAAATTATGTCAAAATGACATGTCAGTGATATTATAGGGACGTATTTTTCTGGTTACTTCACAGCAAATTATTGTTTTCACAACATCCTGGTCTTTTTATTACAACATATAATTTTACCTTATATATCACACGTTACCTCATCAAAATGATTCCAGTCAATGTCGATGTTTTCTCTTCATGCATTAACTAAATCTTTGTCGTTTTAACAACATGTGAATTATGTAATAACAAAAAAAGCTTGTTACTGTAATAAGATGAGGCAAAGGTAATTCATTTATAAAGCACAGTTCACACACAAAGCAGTTTATTTACAAACAAACTAATTAAGATAAGTCACGGCGTACAATTTGGATTCTGTGTTATAAGAACAAAGAGTTAAAAACAGACACTTAATGTGGACGGACTGACATGTATGAACCAGCAGGGCTGCTGGGAAATGTAAATGTTTACCTTCTGCAGGTAGAGCACCAGACCCTTCAGCATGGCGTAGAAAGACTTCCAGCCCCTCTTGCCCCGCGGAGCTGGAGAAACAAGGCATCATGAGATACTAAACATCACCAGAGCAGGTTTGATGCATCATCATGGCTTTTATGAAACTTTTACAATTTAAAAGAATTAATCCTAATGAACAGCTCAATAAATGTACTTCACATTATTCAATCAGCTTCATACTTTATGACTTTCAGTATAATTGTTCATTTGTCCGTGGCCTCAGAAACTCCAGCTGTAATATATATAGTATAGGAATGTGGTTACTTGGTGGCAGATGAAGGTAAATATGAGTGGCATCTACATAATCATGACAGTTGATATCATTGTTTTGTTTAATGTGGCCCAGTGGAAGCATGTAAATGTAAAACAGAAGAGGACCGAGGATTGAGCCCTGGGGAACTCCACACATAATGTTTGTCCAGCTAGATTCTGAACTACAAATCAAGCTAAAATAGTTCCTGTCCCAATAAATGACTTGAACCACCTGAGCAATGAGCCAGAGGACCAAACCAAGACTAGACCAATGACTGACTGCTGTCGTCAGTAGATTTTTATGCAGCACTACACCTATCATTTATGAAAATAAACAATCAGACTGTAATACTGACGTAGAAGAACAGGGAACAGAAACTTAAAGTGTATACGTTGCCTTTTGTAAGTTGTTTTTTGTGTGTGTTGTATTATGTCCTTATGTTACTATTCTGCCTTGTTTGCCTGTTTCCATTTTTGTTTGTTTCTGTTTTGTTGTTGATTGCTAAATATGAGGTGCCGTTAAAAGGGTCGATGTTATCAGCTGTAGCTTCAGCCTGCAGCTTTTTTTGGACAGCAGAAGTGTCTGAGTTATGTTAAATTACTTTACTCTAATGTTTTGCACTGTAAAACTTAAGTGTCTGCCATTTTCTATGAGAGGCTGTGACTTTATTTACATAGATTTGTAGATTAATACATGATGTTCTTATTTTTATTTGCATACCAAAATAAATTCTAATTAATTCTTATTCATAAAATCCCAAAGAAATTTATTTAGATTTCTGTTTTTGGAGGTTTTTAAGAGTTAATTTAGTTTCACTGCTGCTTTTATCTCATGTAACTGTGTTAAATGTTGCTTATGTCCTTTTTTTGTCCTTAAACAACTACTGCTTGCCTGAAAAGTGCTCTATAAATAATGATAATAATAATATTAATAATTATAGTTGTAGTTGTCATTGATGTTCCCATATAGGGTCTGATTATTCTAGTGAACTAAAACTAAATTAAAAGCTAAAAGGAGGTGTAATCTTTTTTTTTTTTTTTTTGTGAAACAAAAATAAAAACTAGACTCAAGAAAATCAAAATGAACTGAAACTATACTGTGTTCTTACAAAACTAACTTCCCAAAAACAATACAAAGGAAATGTCCTAAGTTTTAGTTTTTGTAGATTTTGTAAAGTTTCCAACAGGAGCGTGAGGAGCTGTTGGTGCAGCTGTTTATAGACACTGGGATGTCGACATAAATCTGAGTCAACTGCCTTCACAAAGTGTTGTGTATATATTGTCATACCTAATCTGAACTTCTTAAATCAAATATCCCCCAAAATTATATAAAAAAAAAACTAAAACTAATAAAGAAACTAATAAAAACTGAACTAAAACTAAACTATTTAAACAATAAAGTCTAAACTACAAACAATAAACCCACTCTTGAAACTAAACTGAACTAAAAACAAAAACTGAAAATGAAATAATAATAAAAACTAATCAAAACTACAAAACTATAATAACTATGGTAAAAAAGAAAATAAATAAATAAAAAATCTACAGAACAAAAGAGTGATGGAAAAGATTTTGGGCTTTCAGAACAAACCATCGCTGAAAAAAACGAATATGAAGAAGAAGAGTCAGAGAGACGTACTTCTCTTTCCGTCGGGGTCGGCGTGGACTTTGCGGACCAGGAAGCCGCTCTTGTAGAGCTCGCCATCGGCCTGCTGGGCAACGCCCACCAGTGGGTTCCCTCCACTTCCCAGGCGCTTCATGGTGTGGGAGGCCGAGTCTGTTCGGACGTCAGCCAGCTCCGACATGGACTTCCTCAACTCCTCCTCATCACTTCAGGAGACAGAGGACAGAAGGAGCTCGATGAAACTGAGCGGCTGGTTATTCATCACTTATTATGAATGGTTTTATTTCCATCATCTGACGACATGAGATCTGACTGAGTCAGCTCAGCAGGTGATTATTGATCGGTTACGCTGTATGTTTACTGTTCAATTAACCAGATCAGCGTGGAGAAAGAGGAGGGTGTAAAAATCAACTGATATACGTTAAAAAAGAGTAAACAGAAATGTTCACACACCTTTTTATTTTATTTTTATCTGTTGGGTTTAAACTGTGTTTTAACTTGTTTTATGTTAATCTTGTTTTACTCTGTGCTCCTTTATGTCTCTGTGCTTGTATGTTCGTGTCTTTGTTTGTCTGTGTGGTAAAAAACCTGTTGTTGCTTTTTTAAGTGCTGTAGAAATGAGATCTACTTGAAAACTCAACATGTGCAAACATGGCAACCTCAAAAAATACCTGCGCAGAGTAAGACAGGTCCTGAAAAGTCATCCGAACGGAAAGAACAAGGTCCAGGCCAACAACATACATGTGCTGACAGTCATCTGTTACCACACTGGTATAATAAGCTGTACACTAAGTCTGGCACCCTGAGACTGTACACTGGGTCCGTCCCAATACTCACACTTCCCCTCAAAGTTGGCTCTTGTTTTTGTGCGTTCCCGCAAAGGGCTACGGTGTCCCAAACTTTAGAGTATGTGCTTTTCAGCCCTTAAAATCCCCACTTAATTTGAGGGGCTGTTGCACACTTATGAACCCATCTCAACTGAGGGGAAGACTGAATTTCATAGGATGCATTGAGAAACTATCCAGCCAGGCAAGTTTTCCAGGAAGATGGCAGCCTCCATGAGAGAGCCATCACACAATTGTAAGTACTATTTTTACAAATTAGTATGCAAAGATTCCAAAATATGTTGGGACATGTTGTTTCTGCATATCAGTTGTTATCTGTAAGTGTTAAGTTAGAATATGACAGCTTGAAAATCACTAATTCATGATGTAGCTGACATGAATATCTACAGTTCTCCGTGAAGCCATTAATGCTGCACACATCTATTTGCTGCATGTCTTCTCCGTTGATTTGTTCAATGAAGAAGGATGGAGACAGCCAACGAAACAGGTAATACAACCACTGGAGCCGGCATTTTGGAAATGAGTGCAAGAAGCCTACGTTGATGATACGCGTGACGTAGGTGAACACGTCTGTTAGGCTAATTTGCATGAAGTGGCGTCCCAATTTGTAGGTAAAATTCCATACCCCTCAACACTACCTCTTCGTCGTTGAGGGGAATCTATCTGGCAAGTGCACTTGAAACCAAGGGGTAAGGTTAAGGGAAGAGAATTGGGATTGGCTCCTACTGGCACCCTGAGACTGAACACTAAGAGGAACGAAGGGGGCTGAGGACTGGTGAGCATCAGAGAAACTGTCCAGGACCAAACGACAAAGATCCAGGAAATACATCAGGAATATGAAATCACAGCCGTCAGATATCTTTCCCTTCTGCTGTAGATATTCAGTCTGATAAACACAGAGACATTGATCATGTAAGTGCAGGGCTAGCCATAATAATGACATAACTCTGTTACATGTAACTAGTTTCTCCTCAACACTGCTGGTTGTATTATACATACGTATATATATATACAGAAATATATACACAGATGTTTCTGAATCCTACATCTTGTTATTGAACTGTAGTTTGAGCTTCTGTCGGTAAAACAAATCTTTATAAAAGAAAAAACACTTCTACTTTTCTGTTTTGTTTTTTCTAAATCGCTGTTAACACCAGTGCGAGAGAGATGAAATATGAAAAGACAACAGAACCAATTTCCTGTCATTTCATTTCTTTACATCATCACCTCATCTGTTCAGTCACCATGTTTTATTTCACCGTCCTGAGCGGTCTCATCACATCAGCTCCTCATCCTATAAACTCATCTCATTTTCATTTCCAATGTCTGATTTTTCTCGTCTGTTTCATTGTGTCGTCATCACAACGTGTTTTTATCACATGGCTGCAGAGGATTAAAAACCAAACCGACAAATGACTCCAGAGTGAAAGAAAGAAATAAAAGACGGGCTGAACATGAGGGAGGACAGATGCTCCGAGCACACGAGACGCCTGCCTGTGTGTGTGTTTTATACATATAAATATACGTGTGTGTGTGTGTGTGTTTGTGTGTGTGTGTGTGTGTGTGTGTCCACAGTTAAGCATGGGCGTTGGGATGCTGACCTGTAATTACAGCGAGGAAAGAAAGCAGGGAACAGTCGCCATGGCAACAGAGGCTTAAATAAGAGAGTCAGGGCAGCAGGGACACACACACACAGACACACACACACACACTTCAGATGTTTGTCGTGTGTGTTATAAACCAGTGGAAACCAGTTGATGGTTTGTACTGGAGGAAGAAGAGGAGAGGAGGAACTTACATGGTCCACTGAAGCTTCTCATTCTTGATGGAGCTGTAGAGAGTCTGCAGAGACACAACACACACGCACAGTCAGATATTTGTACAGAGTGTGTGTGTGTGTGTGTGTGTGTGTGAGACTGAATTTTGGGACCTTTGGCTTTCCTTATTTGACTTTCCTTTAAAAACACGACAGACAATCGAGTCTTGACTTTGTGCGACCCACCGCCGGGGGTTTTAAACGATTTAAAAGCAGAAGCCAAAAATGTCTGCAAATCATGAGAACAGGCACCCAGGAAGTGCGCCGCACTTTGAAGCCAGTTTTCGAAGCCAGTTTTTGTAGTGGCCAAACAGTGGTACTGTAATTTCTGGGGTCCGTCACCTGATGACGCCATAGGGGACCGAAAAGTGTTTTTTCCATTGACTTACACTGTGAAAGAGTCGTCTATAAATCAGTGGATAGATTTTTTTGAGCATCACGACTCCTGGAAAATGACTCATTTTGATATCAAGATTTGATCCATTTGGTCCGATAACACAAGATTAAATGATGCAGCGCTCAGTGGCCATCAGGCTCTAGTGCGCCTGCTCAGTGAGCCCAGTGATGCAGAAACAGCGCTGATCATCCACGTTGTTTCATACTGCAGACATGGAGCGATTTTGGCTTCACTGAGCATCTGTCACAGGAATGAACAGAGCCCCGCCAGGACTCTTTATACATCCATGGTGGAGACGATAATGTTTAGGAGCTCCTTACCCTCCATGCAAAGGCGAGACTGACTCGCTCCCCCACCCTGGGTTTGGACCAAGAACCCTCTTGCTGTGAGGCAACAGTGCTAACCACTGTACCACTGTACCATCAGGGCCAGGAATCTCTTAATTCAGGACATTAAAAACACTTCTGTCTATGATAATCAACACCCTGCGGCCAGTCACAATCAAACCAGCTTCATAGTGTATGAACAACAGCAAAGACAACCAATTAGAAACAATTAATCAACAGCAAATGAGTGTTTGTGTCATAAGCGTCACCTCTGCTTTGCTGTTTGCTGCACAAACGTTTCACACAATGAAGAGTTATGAAATATGAAAACAAAATTAAATTACATGATGAAATGAGATGATGAAGTAAGATTTAAATGAGAAGAGATTATATTAAACGTCAACCTACAAAAATTAACAACATTATCTTTCCCTTGATTTTCACTTTTATTGTGAAAATTATGCAGAAGCATGATTGTTTCTTTGACAGCAGCTTAACAGCGATGGAAAAAAATTTAAAAGTAGAACCAATTGTAAAGAATTATCCAATAATAATAATTTCTGTTATATGCACATAATCTTTCTCTGTCCTCATGCGTTTATTGTGAGGCAAAGTTAACAGCATTTAAAAAAATAAAATGCCAAAGTAAAATGGACTGGAAACAATAAGACAGTAAAAATGTGTTTTATGATTTTAGCACTATAAAGTACCTTCCTGCATAAAATATTTTTCAAAATAAGTGTACATTGAAATGTGGTGATATGAAAAAGGATGATGAAATATGAGCCAATGATGAGATGTTAAGATGAGGTAATAAAGACTGGTAACACCGACAGTCTCTCAGCAGCTCTGCGGACATCGTCCTTCGATTTCCTGAAGCTTTTATTGTGAAAAGTCTGAAATAAAAGTTGAGTTTAAGTTGAACTGAGTTAAATCGATGTTTCTTGGACGTGTCTTTGCTCAGTGGAGTCAGGGACTATTTTGCCCAAATGTTCATGGAAACATAAAACAATGAATATTAAGACTTGAGAGACTGATTAAAGACATTTTAACAATGACTATTAAGACTTTTGAGAGACTGATTTAAGACATTTTAACAATGACTATTAAGACTTTTGAGAGACTGATTTAAGACATTTTAACAATGACT
>NC_065524.1:39514809-39518755 GCF_006386435.1 Epinephelus moara | reverse complement strand
ATTTAAGACATTTTAACAATGACTTTAAAGACTTTTGAGAGACTGATTTAAGACATTTTAACAATGACTTTAAAGACTTAAAAAACTGATTTAAGACATTTTAACAATGACTATTAAGACTTGAGAGACTGATTTAAGACATTTTAACAATGACTTTAAAGACTTTTGAGAGACTGATTTAAGACATTTTAACAATGACTATTAAGACTTTTGAGAGACTAATTTAAGACATTTTAACAATGACTATTAAGACTTTTGAGAGACTGATTTAAGATATTTTAACATTGACTTTAAAGACTTTTGAGAGACTAATTTAAGACATTTTAACAATGACTTTAAAGACTTTTGAGAGACTGATTTAAGACATTTTAACAATGACTTTAAAGACTTTCGAGAGACTGATTTAAGACATTTTAACAATGACTTTTAAGGCTTAAAAAAGCTGATTTAAGACATTTTAACAATGATATTAAGACTTGAGAGACTGATTTAAGACATTTTAATAATGCCCCATAAGACTTTTGAGAGACTAATTTAAGACATTTTAACAGTGACTTTTAGATTTTTTAAGGATCCCGCGGACCCTGCATATTAAAAGACAGTGACAGGTAATGTCAACCTCCACTTCCCTGATCACTAATGTTTCATTTCCCCGCCGTGGCTGACTGTCATTTTATGGCCTTAAAGTCAAAACTATAAATTTGATTTAGTTTAAAATGTCGAGTGATTTCAACCTCGCAGGGCCCTTTTTTAAAAATGTAACATGTAGAGGACCCCGTCAGGTCTCAAGCAACTAAAACTTTTCTTTTTGCTGTATTCACCAACACGTTTGCGTCTTCATGACCAGTGTGAGCAGCTCGTCTGAGTGAAATCTAAATTAAAGTGAGTGCACCTGTCTCCAGGTTCTACCTTCTTCTTGCGGCTCTGTCGGTGTTGCTGTCCGTCCTGGGTTTTCCCCAGCAGGTCGGGGAAGGCCAGCGGTTTGAGGGAGCGAGAGCGAGGGGTTCTGGGATACCTGAATGGGTCGGTGTCCCTCGAGTCCCGCCCGCTCCGGACCGAGCAGAGCGACCGCGACCGCATGCGGCCTGATGAGTGGATACCGGTGACGCCAATCATGATGAGTTCAGAGTTCAGAGGAGGAGCATCTGATTCGAGTCTGACTGAATTTTACAGTAAAAAAAAAGGAAAAGATCCAGGAAACTTGAAATGAAGACCAAAAATGTCTTTAGGCTTCAGAGAACAAATGCTCACAAGTATGGCTCGGAGAAGAGAGTACGACCTCCAGATGACCTCCGGATATTAAGAAAGTATTTGATGAGAATCTCCAGGTGTTTGACCAGAAGCCAACCTGACATGAATATAATGTCTTTAGTCCAGTTTACATCGGAAACAGATCTGACTCCACTTTGACACCAGCTCTGACGGAGTCTCCAAACTGGAACTGTTTAGATTTCATGAAATAAAGAGCTGGTGTTTGGAACAGAGAGCGGGCTGCTTCAGCCTGAATTGATTGTGTCCTCAGCGGAGCTCAGCCTGCTGCATTATGGATCCAGCTCTCTTCATTATGCATAAAAACACAGCAGCGTTTCATCCGGCTCATAATCCTGCTGGCTGACAGCCGGCGGCTCGCTCAGGTGTTTGGAGGCAAAGCCACAAAAACAAAAAGACGCTGCCAACAGACATCACAGACGACTGAGACTCCACCTGCTGCAACATTTATGTTCCTCTGGTTACTGATGTCATTCAGGCGTGGACGTACAGAAACATGATGTTTGAGTCTGAATCTGCTGAGAGATTTATCGTCTACGATCCTTCAAATGATCAGAAATCTGTTATTCCGTTAAATAATCTGAGACAGAGGGTAAATTATTGTTTCAATAATGAATGCAAACGATCATTTGCAGTTATTACTCAATAAAAAGAAACAGTCAAAAAAGTGAAGTTTCACTGTTGTAAAATAGCAAATCTGTTTTGTTTTGGAGAAAAAAACTTTAAGATATACTTTTCTGGATAATTTTATTTAAGAATAATTCTTACGTATTTCTTTGTAAAATAAAGTTGAAAGTCCGTTTCACAGTCACAAAAAGTCAGAAACATGAAGATCCGCTGATACAAAACAGCAAATCTGTATTTTCATTGGTTAAAAATTTAAAAGATACAATTAATTTTTGATAATTTTAAGGTATAAATTTGAGAATAACTTTATTTAATGATCATTTTTAGGTATTCCTCATTAAAATAAGGATGAATTTGCATCTAACAGCGACCAACAGTCAGAAACATGAAGATCTGCTGATATAAAACAGCAAATCTGTATTTTTATTGGAGAAAAACTTAAAATATACAATTAATGTATGATAATTTTTAGGTATACATTTAAGGATAATTTTGGTTTATGATACCTTTCGGTAATTACTCGTTAAAATAAGGATGAATTTCTAAAACACGATGACCAGTCAGAAACAGGAAGATTCGCTGATACAAAACAGCAAACCTTTAGTTTTATTGGTTAAAAACTTAAAATATACCATTAATTTATGATCATTTTATATAGGTATAAATGTGGGTATAATTTTAGTAAATGGAGATTTTTAGGTATTTCTCATTAAAATAAGGATAAAATCGATCTCACAGTGACCAACAGTCAGAAACGTGAAGATTTGCTGATACAAAACAGCAAATCTGTATTTTAATAACTTTACAATACGATTAATTTTATGAATAAATAAAATGATTTCTGGAGTTAAAAATAAGTTTCAACACAAAGAGGGAAATATTTTCTCTCAGCAGCCGAAATATTATAATAAACAATAAATAAATAAAGTCTTTGAAATGCGTAAGATTTTAAGTTGTAAGGTGGAGTCAGCTCAGACTTCCTGTTGACGTCTCGTTAAAGCGTCACATCAGCACAAACACACAAACTGTCCCGTGTGTGTGTGTGTGTGTTTAATCCCTCCACTGTTGAGAAGCAGTGATGCGTAATTCATCAGCTCGCACTCCTGCAGCAGAAAAACATCCAAACATTCAGTCGAAAAACATCCAAAGCCAGACTTTCATCTTCATCATCTTCTTGTTCAGTTCTCCAAATATGTGAGTTTTCAAAGTGGCTGCTGAACGCAGCCTCCTGATGCAGTGGTGGCGGCGATGGTGGCGGTGGTGGTGGAGGAGAATCCCTGGACTGCAAATAAAGCTGCGTGACGGAGGAAACGCATCAGCAGCGCCGGCAGGTCGCTCTCACATCCAAAACACTCACCAAAAACGAAGGCAAAGGAGCACACCCACACATGCAGACAGAGGGACGAGAGCACCCCCAAATCTGACGTCAGCTTCCTCCTGAGACGCCACCGCCGACTGAAGATGGAGGGATGATGGAGGTGCAGGAGGGAACAGAGGGATGAGCTGAGGGGGAGCAGTTAAAGCAGAGAAAAAGAGGAGAGTTTCTCCTGTTGCATTGTGGGAAAACAAAAAGACAAAAAAGGAGAGAGAGAATCCCTCCTTCCTCCTCCTCCTCTTCCTCAGATGTTGATCTCTTCGTCCTCCAACTTCACTCCCACTCTTCTTCTTCTCCTCCTTCGCTTGTTGTCGTCTTCGTCCTGCAGGAGAATCCCTCTGTCAGGTGAGCTCACTCCTCCTCCTCCTCTTCTTCTTCTCCTCCTCCTCTCGGTGCCGAGACATCGAACTGTTGAAGAGCGCTGCTCGCCCTCCCTCCTCCTCCTCCTCTCTCTCCTGCTCTCTTTTTTCCCTCGCTCTCTCAATGCGCATTTTCTCTGCAGCAGCAGCCAATCAGAGCGCAGAGACGGCAGCTTCAGCCCGCCCCCCCTGCTCTCCTCAGAGCTGTCAATCACAGGATTCACAGAGCTGAATGTAAATGCAGCTGAGAGACCATCACACACACACACGCACGCACGCACGCACGCACACACGCACGCACGCACACACACACACA
>NC_065524.1:39508101-39514741 GCF_006386435.1 Epinephelus moara | reverse complement strand
ACGCGCACACACACGCACACACACGCACACGCACACACACACACACACACACACACAGAGCCAAAATCAGCTGCAAATATTAAAATCATGACTCAGCAACATCTCAGAGAGTCTGTCACCACACACACACACACACACACACACACACCATGTGAATGAGTCTGTCAACATGCAAACAACATGTACACGATAAATCAGTATCTAAATATAATAAACGTTTAATTTCACCTGTGTTTAAAAAGCTTAGTCACAGGTTAGAAACAGTGACACATCATTATGTTTTTACAAACATTTAGATTTTTTTTAGATTTTCAATATTTTACACTTTTTGTCAATATCTAATATTTGCACTCTGTATTTTTACACATTTTAATGTTTGATATTTTTCATTTAGTTTTGTGTTACATTTCACTATTTATAGTTTTTTATACATTTATATTTAACAAAATTGTGTATTATATTTTATTGGGGATTGTGTATTATATTGGGGCGGCAGTAGCTCAGTCCATAGGGACTTGGGTTGGGAACCCGAGGGTCGCCTTTTCGAGTCCCCGTCCGGACCAAAAATATGGAGCATGGACTGGTGGCTGGAGAGGTGCCAGTTCACCTCCTGGGCACTGCCGAGGTGCCCCTGAGCAAGGCACCGAACCCCCCAACCGCTCAGAGCGCCTGTCATGGGCAGCCCCCTCTGACATCTCTCCACTTAGTGCATGTATAGGTCCTGTTTGTGCATGTGTGTGTTCGGACCTGTGTGTAATTGACAAGCAAGAGTGAAAAATTGAATTTCCCCTCGGGGATTAATAAAGTATATAAAATAAAAAATAAAAAAATAAATTGAATTCTGTACTTTTTTTTTTTTTTTTTTTTAAACACTCCTCCGAGAACCGTCACCTTATCGTGGTGGAGGAGTTTGAGTGCCCTAATGACCCTAGGAGCTATGCTGTCGGGGGCATTTTGCCCCTGGTAGGGTTTCCCATGGCAGATTGGTTCTGGGCGAAGGGTCAGACGAAGAACGGTTCAAAAGACCCTTCATGATGTACACGAACAAGGACACATGTACCCGGCCCGGAGGGTTACCGGGGCCCCGCCCTGGAGCCAGGCCTGGGGTTGGGGCCCGTGGGCGAGCGCCTGGTGGTCGGGCCTTCGCCCATGGGGTCCGGCCGGGCCCAGCCCGAAACGGCTACATGGGCTCGTCCCCCTGTAGGCCCACCACCCACAGAGGGATCCAGAAGGGTTCGGTGCAATGTGGATTGGGCAGCAGACCAAGGCGGGGGCCTTGGCGGTCCGATCCTCGGTTACAGAAGTTGGCTCTTGGGACATGGAATGTCACCTCTCTGGCGGGGAAGGAGCCGGAGCTTGTGGAAGAGGTTGAGCGCTACCGGCTAGATATAGTCGGCCTCACCTCGACACATAGTTCCGGGTCTGGAACCCTAGTCCTTGAGAGGGGTTGGACTCTCTCCTTCGCTGGAGTTGCTCCGGGTGAGAGGCGGAGGGCCGGGGTGGGCTTCCTGATAGCCCCCAGACTCTCTGCCTGTACGTTGGGGTTTACCCCGGTAGACGAAAGGGTTGCTTCCCTGCGCCTTCGGGTCGGGGAACGGGTCCTGACTGTTGTCTGTGCTTATGCACCGAACAACAGTTCAGAGTACCCACCCTTTTTGGAGTCCCTGGGACGGGTGCTGGACAGCGCCCCGACCGGGGACTCCATTGTTCTGCTGGGGGACTTCAACGCTCACGTGGGCAATGACAGCGGGACCTGGAGGGGCGTGATTGGGAGGAACGGCCTGCCCGATCTGAACCCGAGTGGTGTTCAGTTATTGGACTTCTGTGCGGGTCGCAGTTTGGCCATAACTAACACCATGTTCAAACATAAGGATGTCCATCGGTGCACGTGGCACCAGGACAGCCTAGGTCGCAGGTCAATGATCGACTTTGTAGTCGTATCATTTGACCTGCGGCCATATGTTCTGGACACTCGGGTGAAGAGAGGAGCAGAGCTGTCAACTGATCACCACCTGGTGGTGAGTTGGATCAGATGGTGGGGGAGGACGCCGCGCAGACCTGGCAGGCCCAAACGAACAGTGAGGGTCTGCTGGGAACGCCTGGCGGAAGAACCTGTCCAGATGATCTTCAACTCCCACCTCCGGGAGAGCTTCGACCGCGTCCCGAGGGCAGAGGGGGACATTGAGTCCGAATGGGCCTTGTTCCGCTCTGCCATTGTCGAGGCGGCTGTTGTGAGCTGTGGCCGCAAGGCCGCTGGGGCCAGTCGCGGCGGTAATCCCCGAACCCGCTGGTGGACACCAGAGGTGAGGGGAGCCGTCAGGCTGAAGAAGGAGGCCTACAGGGCATGGTTGGTCTGTGGGTCTCCGGAAGCAGCTGACGGGTACCGGCGGGCCAAGCGGAGCGCAGCAGCGGCAGTCGTTGAGGCAAAAACTCGGGCGTGGGAGGAGTTCGGTGAGGCCATGGAGGAAGACTATCGATCGGCTCCAAAGAGGTTCTGGCAAACCGTCCGGCGCCTCAGGGGGGGAAGGCGGCAACTTGCTCACACTGTTTACAGTGGGGGCGGGGAGCTGCTGACGTCAACTGAGGACATTGTCGGGCGGTGGAAGGAATACTTTGAGGAGCTCCTCAATCCCACCAACACGTATTCCAGTGAGGAAACAGAGACGGGGGTCTCGGGGGCGGGTCGTCCAATTTCTGGGGCAGAAGTTGCTGAGGTAGTGAAACAACTCCGAGGCGGCGGAGCCCCGGGGGTGGATGAGATTCGTCCTGGATATCTCAAGGCTCTGGATGTTGTAGGGCTGTCCTGGCTGACACGCCTCTGCAACATTGCGTGGACATCGGGGGCAGTGCCTCTGGAGTGGCAGACCGGGGTGGTGGTTCCCATTTTCAAGAAAGGGGACCAGAGGGTGTGTTCCAACTACAGGGGGATCACACTCCTCAGCCTACCCGGTAAGGTTTACTCCAGGGTGCTGGAGAAGAGGGTCCGGTCGATAGTTGAACCTCGGATTGAGGAGGAGCAATGTGGTTTTCGTCCCGGACGCGGAACCGTGGACCAGCTCTTTACCCTCGCCAGGGTGCTGGAGGGGGCATGGGAGTTTGCCCAACCAGTCCACATGTGTTTTGTGGATTTGGAGAAGGCTTACGACCGTGTCCCCAGGGGCATCCTGTGGGGGGTGCTCCGGGAGTATGGGGTTGGTGGCCCCTTGCTAAGGGCCATCCAGTCCCTGTACCAAAGGAGCATGAGTCTGGTTCGCGTGGCTGGCAGTAAGTCGGACCTGTTCCCGGTGAGGGTTGGACTCCGCCAGGGCTGCCCTTTGTCACCGGTTCTGTTCATAACTTTTATGGACAGAATTTCTAGGCGCAGCCGAGTGGTGGAGGGTGTCAGGTTCGGTGACGGGAGGATCTCGTCCCTGCTTTTTGCGGATGACGTGGTCTTCCTAGCTCCATCGAACAGTGACCTCCAGCTCTCGCTGGGGCGGTTCGCAGCCGAGTGTGAAGCGGCTGGGATGAGAATCAGCACCTCCAAGTCTGAGGCCATGGTCCTCAGCCGGAAAAGGGTGGATTGCCCACTCCAGGTCAGGGGGGAGGTCCTTCCTCAGGTGGAGGAGTTTAAGTATCTCGGGATCTTGTTCACGAGTGAGGGTAGGATGGAGCGGGAGATTGACAGGCGGATTGGGGCGGCGTCAGCAGTGATGCAGGCGCTTAACCGGTCCGTTGTGGTGAAGAGGGAGCTTAGCCAGAAAGCGAAGCTCTCGATTTACCGGTCGATCTACGTTCCAATCCTCACCTATGGTCACGAGCTCTGGGTAGTGACCGAAAGAATGAGATCGCGAGTGCAAGCGGCCGAAATGAGTTTCCTCCGCAGGGTGGCTGGGCTCAGCCTTAGGGATAGGGTGAGGAGCTCAGACATCCGGGAGGGACTCGGAGTAGAGCCGCTGCTCCTCCACATCGAGAGGAGCCAGTTGAGGTGGTTCGGGCATCTGGTAAGGATGCCTTCCGGACGCCTCCCTTGGGAGGTGTTTCGGGCATGTCCAACCGGGAGGAGACCTCGGGGCCGCCCCAGAACACGCTGGAGGGATTACATCACCCGGCTGACCTGGGAACGCCTTGGGGTTCCCGCGGAAGAGCTGACGGAAGTGGCTGGGGAGAGGACTGTCTGGGCTTCTTTGCTGAGGCTGCTGCCCCCGCGACCCGGACCCGGATAAGCGGAGGACGACGAGTACGAGTACTTTTTAAACATTATTATTTTACTAAATTTTATAATTGTTTATATTAATATATATTATAAAATTGTATATATATATATGTTCATATTATACTAAATTTGATTTTTAAAATATTTCTATATTTTACAAAATTTTATACTTTTTTATATGTTTTTGCAAAACTTTACATTTTTATCAATTTCTGTTTTTTAACTGTCTATATTTACGGGATTTTATATTTTTTTATACACTAACATTTTCCTAAATTTTATTATTTTTCATATATATCTTGCTACATTTTATACTTATTTTATATGTTTATATTTTGCAAAACTTTACTTTTTTTTTAATCTATTTCTATTTTTTTTAACTGTCTATATTGACTGCTTATATTTGACAAGACCTTATGTTTTTTTTAATCAATTTTAATTCTTTGTACATTCATATTTTACTAAATTTTGGAATTTTATATATTTTTATCTTGCTAAATGTAATACTTATTTTATATGTTTATATTTTACAAAAATATACTTTTAAAATATGTTTTTATTTTTTCATACACTTATAATTTACTACATTTTATACTTTTTATATGTTTTTTAATACTAAATTTTATTTGTATGTAAAATCTAACATTTGATATTTATCACAGTTTATCTTTTTATAGTTCTGCATTTTATTCTTAACATATTTACATATTTTATATATTGTAATATTTTATTCAATGTGTTTTATTTCAGTTACCATTTCATACCTTTAAATGTTCTATGAATGTGATATATATTTCTGGACTTTATGTTCAGATCAAACAGATCAGAGTTAGGACGGAAAAACACAAACTGCTGAGAGAGAAATTAATTAGCAAATGAGGTACAATTCATCAACACACACACACACACACACACACACAGAGTCCATTTCATTAAACAGCTGCAGAGTCAAACATGAAGCTCAGATTCGTACTGACTAACTCAGCGGTCTCTGCTGCGACATTCATGTTGTTGATTCAGTTAAAATAAAGATTAAATTATAGTTACAACAGGCTGTAAATCATCATTATTTTTGGTTATTCCAGAGTAAAAAAATTAATCTTCATCTCAACATAAAGATTCTCTGAAATGTAAAACTGGATTTTTATTGGAGAAAAACTTCAAAAACACAATTAACTAAAACATTTATAATTTTTAATCTAAATAAAGTTTGAATTTATTAAACTTTATTAACAGTGAATTGTTTTAAATGATCAAGATTTTAAGTTTTGATTTACAAAGAGGAGTCAGCTCCTACTTTGTGTTCACGTCTCATTAAACCACTGAGAGAACTGTGTGTGCGTGTGTGTGTGTGTGTGTGTGTGTGTGTGTGTGCGTGTGTGTGTGTTTAATCCCTCAGCTGAAGCAGTGATGTGTAACTCATTGGCTCACACTCCTGCAGGAGGAACATCCAAACACAACTTCCTGTCTGAACTGCACATTCAGCCAACACCAAACAGGAAGAGAAGGAGAACCTCCACTTGCAGGATGAAGCTCATCCAGGAACTCCTCATCATCACCAGGTGTGCAGTTTGTGTGTCCACATAACACCAACATCTGCACGGGCTGCCATGGTAACGACGTAGGCACCAGTTAATACATATGTATGCTGGCGACAGAGCCTTCCAACGTGGACACGTGAGAAATGGAGGTCGCTGTGCAGAACTCAGCGACGATAAGGCTGGTTCCCACTGCGATGTTTGGTGCGGCAGTCATGGTGACAAGAGGTGTGGTGTCATCCTGTACTGACTGGTGGGAAGACAGAAGTCCTCACGACCTTTCATGGCGATTTCTAATTGTAGAATGTGGCGGGGGACGTTTGTCCGTCTACGAGCGGTGAGGAGTGACACAAAAAACACTCTGATATGAGCACTCAGTGCAGAGCGAGCGGAGGGAAACATCTCTGCTCCCTGATTTTTACTCTTTAAGCTAACGGACTACCTGCACACTTATACGCTTAAAGGGTGTGTGTGACTGTTTGAGTATTCGTGCTGAACCGTCACGGTGTCTTATGTTGCCTTTAGTGCTTTTACTTGATGTATGTTTTACGTAAAGCACTTTGAATTGCCTCATTGCTGAAATGTGCTATACAGACAAACTTGCCTTGCCTCTGTAGACTGAGGCACGTGAGGTGGAACCAAAGTTTAGAAGCAAAAGTTCCACCCGGGAACTTCTACCTGTATGCCGTTAGCAACATGTGCTGATGTTAGCAACATGTGCTACTGTTAGCAACATGTGCTGATGTTAGCAACATATGCTGATGTTAGCAACATGTGTTACTGTTAGCAACATGTGCTACTGTTACCAACATATGCTGATGTTAGCAACATGTGCTGATGTTAGCAACATGTGCTGATGTTAGCAACATGTGCTACTGTTAGCAACATGTGCTGATGTTAGCAACAT
>NC_065524.1:39470703-39505867 GCF_006386435.1 Epinephelus moara | reverse complement strand
GACGGATGAGTCATGGCCTTGTAAAAGATTATGTTTGTTTCTTTTAGTTGGCGAGAATGCGTCGCCGCAAACGCAACAAACATCCACTAACTTTGACAGCGTTTTCTGATCCATTTTGTACCGCTACACGTGTTTCTAGTGGGACTATGTTTACGAGCACAAGAGTTCAGCGAGCCACCGAAGGACCGCCCTGCAGATTTACTACTGGTTCTGCAACATAGGGAGTTTTTTTAAACTCTGAAATTGTATCCGCCCATCTAAACACAAAATCAGGGAGAAAGTCATCAGTCTTTAGTTAAGCAAAGCGTCTAAAGACTGACTTGTGAGTCTAGTGAGGATGAGGGACTTTGTGACTGAATGTGTGATTTATATTCATTCATTCATTTACTTATCCTGTGTGGGGTCATGGGGGGGTGGAGCCTGGGAGAACCACGAACCCTCTTGCATTGAGGTAACAATGCTAACCACTGTACCGCCGTACCGTCCACGTGCCATATGAATAAAGTATATATATATATTTTTTTATTTATTTATTTTTCGGAAAATCTAAAAACATTTTTTCTTCTGACTGAAAATAATTCTGATTTTTCTGTAATACATTTACTGCATTCAGTCAGAGTCAGAGCTGCTGCTGCCCACACACTCACCGCTCCATCATCAACACACACACACACACACACACACATTAACAGAGTTACAGAAAAGGATGATGATGATGGAGGTGAAGAGGTGACGCAGATTCATGTTGAACGCTCGGAGGCTGAGATGGAAACAAAAGAGTGGGAGAGAGAGGCTGAGACACACACACTAATGAACACACACACACACACACACACACACACACACACACAGAGGTTCAGCCCGGCGGCCGCACGGCGTTGAATTTAATGCATCTCCTCTTTTTATTTTTCTGCTCTGACAAACACAAGCCAAGGATCCCTGTGTGAGTGTGTTGTGTAAGAGTGTGTAAGTGTGTGAGTTGTGTAACAGTGAGTGTGTGTGTGTGTGTGTGTGTGTGGTACCTTCAGCAGATCTTTGGGGAAGTCTTTTCCGTCGTTGAGACCCTCCAGGTTGGTGATGAACTGACTGCAGGACATCCTCTTCCCCACATTCTACACACACACACACACACACACACACACACACACACACACACAGAGTCAATCAGCTGTTTTTCTATAAAGTTGGTCACAAACGAGAGACTGAACAGAAGGCGGCAGCAGAGGTGGAGACATCAGATTCTGCAGTCACACTAAATCCTACATTTCCCATGATTCAGTTCCTCAGGTGTGCAGACCCAGATCTCTGAGCCAATGAGAAGTCACACAGAGATGAGGTGTATCACTTCCTTTAGGGAGTCCCTCCAGGATTTTGTGGCATCTTTTAGAAACCATTTTCTAACCCGATCGCCACCAATCAGGTGTTGCTGCTGACTGACGCAGCGCTGAAGGACCGCCTCCACCTCGTCCGTCTCCTGCTGCCCGGTTACCACGAGCTCACGCAGTGTGACATCATCTCATCACTGCTCGTCACATTTTGCTGCTTGGGCAGAAGCCTCTCAGCAGCAAACATCCGACACCGAGCTGTTGACCTCACACCGACACTCAGCACCTAGCATTCATGATGTGGCGTGGGCTTAGTTTGTGTGTGTCTCCAGTGCGCTCTGTGCTCACAGCCGTGTTCACTGCATCGTTTTTACACTCAAAAACTGACACTTTAAAATTGTGCGTGTGGTGATCTGTGTTTACAGTGTTGGAAGATATTATCAGAAACTGTTGACGCTCTGGTTTGTAATTATTCAAAGCAGTTTGATGTGCGCACCACCGCTGACCACGAGGGTCAGCTGCTCTCCTCTGCTCTGCGGGTGATGGCGATGGCGAGACAGCGATGTCAGTTGGCTTTTAATTTTTACAACTGACGTCGCTGTGTTTATGGTAAAGTCAGGGCTCAGTGGGATCTATAAGTAACGTGTAGCATGAGGCAAACAGACATGATTATAAAACTAATGACGTCTCTCACATTTAATTTCTACAATTTGGTGTCAGCTCACCACCTCGCCATCTGCGTCTCCAAAATGTCCAGGGGTCACAGGTTCCCTACAGGTGCGCGCCTTCTGCCGTCAAGTTTTGCTTTTATAGGTCACGACTTTAGCGTGTGAAATGGTGTACGCCTCTGTCAGGTCTCGTTTTGTGTGCGCGCAGTGTTTATAAATGATCTGTTTAAACATCACTCTGTTGTCTTACCACATTTACTCAGCGACTTCACTGAGGTGCAGACACATGACGACCTTATCGGACGTGACAGGACATGAAGGAGTTAAAATCACCTGCAGCAGTGAGACGACACCTGAACGCAGCATCAGATTCATCCATCAAACATCACACACTGACTTCTACTGTGATGAGTAAACATCTCATCTCTCTCACACAGAGGAAGTGTGCAGAGGACTGTGTGCAGCTCAGCGTGTGATTTGACAGCTTGTTGCCGCGGCAACGGTCATCACTTCCTTAAACAAGTTAGCAGAAGTGGCCATCGCCTCGGTGACTCCGTGTGCACAGTTCACACCGTGATGCAACTCAGATTCATTATCACCACAAACTGAAGGCCGTCTCCATGACGACGGAGCAAAGCGCCATCTGCTGAGGGAGACCACGGCGTGTGGTGGAGAGCTCTGGGACGGCGGTGGCGAGCGGCAGACGTCGATGTGAATATTATGACAGTAAGACGTTTAACATGAGTCATGTTGGAGATAAAGAAATAAACTGGTGTTTGGTGACATGGATACAATTATATTTCATATTGTGTGTGTTGCAGATAATCAATATTATAATATCAATAATGATCAATGCTCCAATACACAGACCGTGACACTGCCTCACCGCTCTCAAACTGCTCCCATCATTAACTTCTTCTCCGTTCATTCTGCTGATCAGCTGTTATTGATTACATCAGTGTAACTGTATGATTATTGATAGAAGTGATGGACAGAAGCTCAGAGGGAACTTATGATAAACCATCAGCCAGCAGACAGAGAGGATGTGGAGCTGCTTCACTCCACCGTATAAGGACTTCCTGTTCCTCCGCTGACTGACGGACTGATCAAAGATGTTTTGTATGAAATATTAATATCAGACTCACGTTCCCGTGAAGGTCGGTGTTCAGCAGCATGACGGCACAGGTCAGAGTGTGGACGCTGTCTGAGGGACACACAGAGGGACAGGTTAGAGCCAAGAGTGTTAAAGTCATGATACTCCAGACACACAGACAGACACACAGACAGACAGACACACAGGTACCAGAGTTTAAACCAGTTTGATTTTATACAAAGAAGAAGCGTCTGTCAGTCTGACACCATCTGACAAATCCATCAGTCTCCATCAGTGGTTCCCAACGGTCCACTCTGGATGAACCGCAAGTGACTCGCAAACGTGTCAAGTTTGTAAAAAATCACACTTTATTTTTAACTAAAGTGAATTTCCAGCACAGAGCTTTTATTTTGAAGGGCTGTTTCCTGCTGTAGAGTGAGCGACAAACAGACAGATATTGGACAGAGACAGCAAACAACAAGTGTAATGCCGAATGTATTTAACCATGTAGACCTTGAACTAATGACTGAGGAGGAATCTGGACTGGCTGGACCAGTTGGGAA
This sequence comes from Epinephelus moara, assembly GCF_006386435.1. Taxonomy (NCBI): domain Eukaryota; kingdom Metazoa; phylum Chordata; class Actinopteri; order Perciformes; family Serranidae; genus Epinephelus; species Epinephelus moara. The sequence goes on along the minus strand of NC_065524.1, from coordinate 39,502,218 downwards.
ACAGTGATCTTCATCATCAACCAGTGCTGACGCCGTCACGGCGCTGCATCAGTGATAAACAATAACACAACGTCCATCCATCCATTTTCAACTGCTTATTCAGGACCAGGTCTCAGAGGCAGCAGGCTGAGTGAAGTGCTCCAGACGTCCCTCTGCTCAGCTCCTTCCTCCAGCTCCTCCTGGAGGACCCCGAGGTGTTCCCAGACCAGATGAGATCTATAATCCCTCCAGTGTGTTCTGGGTCTGCCCCGGGGCCTCCTACCAGCTGGACCAGGAGGATCCTGATCAGATGTTGAACCACCTCAACATGAAGGAGCAGCGGCTCTACTCCGAGCTCCCTCCAGATGTCTGACTCCTCCCCCTATCTCTAAGGCTGAGCCCAGACACCCTACAGAGGAAACTCATTTCAGACGCTTGTATCTGTGACCTCATTCTTTCAGTCACTACCCAGAGCTCATGACCATAGGTGAGGGTTGGGACGGAGATGGACCAGGAAATGGAAAGCTTCACCTACTGGCTCAGCTCCCTCTGAACCACGACGGTCTGGCCCAGTGCCAGCATTCAAGATTCAAGATTCAAGATTCAAGATTAACTTTATTGTCCCAAGAGTGGGAAATTTGTCTTCGGCTTTTTCACCCATTGAACACATTGGTGGTAACACAACATAAAAACAGGTGATAAATAAATAGTGCAACATAGTAATAAACAGGAAATTAAAACAGTAAAGAAACATAAAATAAACAGCATACAGCAATTTTAAAAAACTGCATCACAGCAGACACCGCACCAAACCAGGATCCACCTCACACTCCATTCTACCCTCACTGTGAACAAGACTCTGAAATACTTGAACTCCGTCTCTTGAGGCAGTAACTCTCCCAACACAGAGGGAACAATCCACCGTTCTCCAGCAGAGAACCGTGACCTCAGACTGGGAGGAGCTGACTCTCATCCTGACACCTTCACACTCGGCTGCAAACCACTCCAGGTCATGCTGGAGGTCACGGTGTGATGAAGTCAACAGAACCACATCATCTGCAAAGAGCAGAGACAGGTCCCCAAACTGGACCCCTTCCTCCCCCGGCTGTGACAAAGTGATTAATACGATATCATATTTGTTAATGTACGGACTAAGGGAGCCGCGGGTGTCTGATGGGCTGCGATCCGAACATGAAGGAGGTCACATGACAGTGGAGGTGGGAGGGGCAGAGCAGCACACACTGTGTTTGTTGAGGAAGAAAACTGATGTGTTTTTTGGGGTGACGAGACGAGACGGCTCTCTGAAGCCCCTTCTGCTCCGCTGTTCAGTTTAATTTAAACCGGTTTGTAAAGTTTACGCTGGCCCAAGACAGACAGACAGACAGACAGGCAGACAGACAGACAGACAGACAGGCAGGTACCTTCAGTGGTGAGGCTCTCTGGGTTACACTGTCTGTATCTCCTGGAGAACTGAGCGAGGACTCTTTCTCTCTCCTGAGTTTCTCCCATCAGAGCGAAGCGGCTCAGAAACGTCCTGAACACACACACACACACACACACACACACACACACACACACACACACTAAACTTTATTCACCAATCGACAGCAGCGGCTCTGTGATTGGCTGTCTGTCAGTGACATGCACCCTGGGAGTCGTAGTCGACTCTTCTGACTTTTTAATTTAAGTGTCAGATATTTTCTGACGTCAGAGATGTGTATTAGTGAGAGTTAATAAACATGTTGTTGTTGTTGTTATGTTGTCATGGCAACAGCATGTGACTGATGTTTCATGTGAGCTTCTTTTATAGATTGATGATGACGGAGCTGCAGAACAAACGATTCATTCAGAAACAGTCTGTGAAGCTTCTGACTGTAGAAACATCATGTTATCGAGTTATTAATTAGTTTTTAATAAATTAATCTTCTGTTGTTTCTTTTGTTTTCAGGTTTTATTCATTTTAAATAAATGTAACGTTCTCATGTGATGAGTTCAACTGAAGTTTCTTTGTCTTGCTGCACTGACCTGAGCGCCTGATCGATGGTCAGACCGCTGAAGCTGAAGTTACTGAGATATTCCTCCGCCACCATCTGACTGAACTCGTTACTGTGGACACAAACAGGAGAGTGAATCCAACCAATCAGAGAGCAGAACACACTCAACATGTGACCAGGACACAAACACACACTGACTTCTTGCTGAGGTGTCGAGCCACGTCCGACTTCCTGAAGCCGTCCAGGTTGTAGAGGCGTTTGGCCAGACGCTTGGCCGCCTGCAGGTCGGGCTTCGTGCCGTTGGCCAGCGCATCGTCGCTGCCGCCGAGAGCCAGACGCTCCGCCACGTCAGCCTGTGGGTACAGCAGCTCGGGAGGGCGGTTCACCGGACGCTCCCTGACAATACACACAAACACAAACACACATTGTCTGAGGACTTTCAGGTCCTATTTTCGTTCTGCTGATGAAGTACAGCAACAAGAGTTCTGGTTCCTGTTCTGAGTTCCTCCTTTAAACTACAGCAGGTCAGTATACATGACCGCAGCAGGCATGACGGACGACTTATTTTGTGGCTGAATATAATTTGTAGCTTCTTAAAATCTGAATGACGATAGTGATAGTGAGATACTGGCTCCAGTGATGAAACAAAACCAGCATCAGATGGACTGTATTCATAATCAATATGCCACAATAACATAAATAACCAGCGCCAATTCATCAGTCAATGAGAATGTGTGTGTGGGCGGGGCATAAGCACATACAGCCAGCAGCAGCAGCAGAGACCCACCGTCTGACACCGGCACACCGTGAGGACAGAAACAGAGGGCTCTGTGGGGACGGAGCACCTGCTGCAGCAAGCCAACACGCCGTCTGTGGTCATTTTGACTTGACCAGCAGACTTCACTACAAGCTGATTGGCTGTTGAAACAGGTGACGTGCTTTAAAACCAGCCGCCGGCCATTTGACCAGCTGAGTGTCAGGTGACAACATCAGTCGACTTTAGTCCAGCTCAGACGCGCCAGTTCACACTGCTGACACTTTTCTCTGTGACGTTCTAAAACGGTTTGGTCTCAACAAGAATCTTTGGTCTGAGCTGGACTCCCAGGGAGTTCATGTCCCATCATGTCAGATATCAGTGTGGTCGTTTTAAACCCTTGACACCAGTCCTCCAGGGGGGGAATCAGAGAGCCAATCAATGAACCTTTCCTCATGCTGCGCCATGACATTTAAGGGTTGAACATAAACATAGGTAAAAGAAAAAGGAGGTCTTCGGGATGTTATAGCCGACTCCTCAGTTCTCAAAGGTTTGAAGACCTTTTAAGTTGAATATGTGGTTACAAGTAAAGAAACAAAGGGCTTATTTCCAGACAGTTTGTGCATGTTCTGCCATAAAGAGGTTTGAAGATGACACTTACTGGTGTAACATAAATGCTCCTTGACTCGTCTGAGGTTAGCTACTGTATCAGGTCAGCACACACTTCTTTAGACTGAGGCCTGAGAAGGTGAGGTCGTTTTGGATTTTTCTGTACCTCTCACTATAGAAAGGTTTTGGTGCTGTTGCAGCGTGTTGGCCCTGGCTGGCCACCGTACAAAGGAGAAGTTGTACAAAGACAAATGAACCTTGAAACTTTGACAGTAAACAGTGTTATAGTTATTATTCCACACAAACAACCTTCAGTAAACAAGGAAGGAACCCGCCCTCGATGCAAATGATCTCATCTATCCAAACTACATGTAAAGCAGCGTCTCATTCATGTCTCTATAGCAGCGCTGTGGTTGGTTCTGTTTCCTCCAACAGCCTCACAGTCTATTAATAACTGCTGCATCGAGCAGCGCCGCCTCAGGGATCAATACTCCCTCATTTACTCTCACTTCAGCCTGGCTCGGGACAATTAGCTTTAATTCAAACGCACCTATCTGCCACCGCTGAGACGAGTCCGTTCTCCATCAGCTCCTCATCGCTGCCTCGCTCTGAATGAACCCACTCTTTGAGACGGTAACACGAAGTCGTCCGTCAGGAGGAAATGAAGTCGGAGTTGTGAATGAAAGTGAGAAGTGGTTGAACCTCAGCGTGGACTCTGCGTCTACTTCCCCTCATGAACTTCAGCTTCCTCTCAGAGGATCAGCTGATTCAGGTAAACAGCAACACTGACCGAGTACTCTGAGCTTTTACTGCAGCACACGTACGAACACAGCAGGGTAGACACACTCTGTTACAGGTCAAGATAAATCTGACTCTTATAAAAGTACTGAAAGTAAAAGTACTCATTCTGCAGAGTAACTTATGTGATATGTGTTGATCAGTTAAATGTTGCCGCTCATTTTAATGACTTTATATCCTGCTGGGTGGATTCATCTTTAATAAAACATCATCACTATTTGTTATATTTTGTCTTGATAATCTGAATCCAGTACAAGTACTCCTTCAGTAGAGTATCTGAGTATTTAGTGTCCAGCCCTGCTCACAGTAGAGGCTGACATTTTTTCGGGAGTCTCACGGGATGGGAATCAGTTTCACTATTCTTCACGTGATTGGGACGGGATGGGAAAAAAGTCAACGGGAGTGGGCAGGACTGAGAATCATAATAACAATAGTCAAGTTTTTATTTACAAATGTTCAGTTCCACATTGAATAAAAGCTATTTCCTTATTTTTAACATAAAGCTGGTCAATCTGTTGTCTTGTTTTATTCACTTTTATTCTCTCCTGTCAGGTGGCTGGCTGCAACCAACCAGCAACCAGCCACCTGACCAGCGCATGACGTATATGGATGTTGACGCACGGTGCAGCCAGCCGCCAAAATGGAGTGGGAGGAGTTAGGGAAGGCAGCGTTACAAGTGAAAGTGAAGGACAATGATCCGCGCATCACCCTGACAGAGCTTTCAGCAAAGTCTGGAGTACTAAAGAATTTTTTACTGTAACTGAAACACAACACGGGAGCGGGATGGCACAGGACTGAAACTCAGAGTTGTACCGATACCAGTATAAGAAATGCCTCCGATAATGCCTAAAATGCAGTATCGGGTATCGGCGAGTACAGCCTATGACCAGTCCGATACCACGTAATGCCTCACGTCATTACGCATACACACGCTACAGGCAAACGAAACAGAAACAGAGCGGAGTTTAAAAAGCATTCTACTGTAGCCTTTAAAATGTCTTTTTTACCAAATTGTGTGGCTGCACTTTAACCTGTGTCTTGATCTGTGTCAACACTGGATAATAATGATAATAAAAAAAAGTTTTATGGCATTCATTCTACTATTATGTATTTATTTCTTAATATGTTACATAGAGTTTTAGGAGTTGAGACATACAACAATTCATATCCCATCCATTTTTATTTTACGCGCTGGTATCAGATCGGTACTCGGTATCGGCAGATACCAAACGTTCAGGGATCGGAATCGGTATCGGGAAGGAAAAAATGGTATCTGTACATCTCTACTGAAAATCCACTCCCGTGTGACCCTCTAGCTCACAGGTCAGAGACAACAGAAGAGTTTTATTTTCTTAAAGGGAAACTCCATCGATTTTACTTATAAAGTTCAGTTTACTCATCGAGGTTCGTCTTCATCCTGTTGGAACTGTCGTATAACGTCCTGTGTGTCCCTGACGGGAGAATAACTCTGATATCTCAGATTAAAATTAACTTTCATTATCGAATCATCTGGTGATGATGTTATGGTCTATATGTGTCCTCATGGACGTCTTTAAGTGTCTTTAAAATATTCAGTTAAAAACTGTAAAAAAAGAAAAAACCCCGAGGAAACCAACAAATCATCAAACTGATTATTTGCAGATTGATTATTGATGATCAGAATAGTTGCAGTAGTTGATTCAGGCCCTGCTAGAGCACGGCAGGTAAAAGAAGTTCACCTGTTGGAGGTGAGCTGTTTGTGTGCAGCTCTTCATCACCATCATCATCATCATCATCACCATCTCACTGTGGCTGTTTATGATTTAACTCTTCCTCCCTGCTACTTGTCTTTATTGAAAAAAGCTTCTAACAACGTTCCGCTAATTCAGCAATAAACACATTTTATTTCCTGTAGATTCTTCACAATAAAAGTCCCCCATTATTTTGTTATGTAAAAACTTTTATTGTGAAGCAGCAAATGAAGAAATGTTTCCATCAGCAGTAACTTCACACTATCTCCACCACTGATGAGATATTCTGTCAATCTGTGTTTCTACAGTTATAAGACAGGGGGCGCTGTTACACATCTTGTGGAATAGAACAGCACTGCAGTGTCCAAAAAGAAACGAAGAAGAAGATCTGCTGGACACTGGAAGAAGATGTTGTTTATGGAAATGTAGCAGCTTGTAAACTAAACGAAAACGCCAGCGCCGACAGAAAAGTTTACGGTTGTGCAAGCTGTGGAGATGTTGACCGTGACGGTGACAAGACGACCACAGAGGAGACGGAGACGACAGAACATTGAACGATCCCTGAAAGTGACGACGTGTTCCGCTGCTATGCCTCAAAGAGAATATTATTTTCATCATTTATCATTATTATTATTATTATTATTATTATTCATAGAATTCAGACTGATGTGAGGAAATTAGAAAAAACAAAAAATGTAAATATGAAATTGATTTTGTTCTTGAAAATGACTCGTTTCTCATCTTTTTGTCCAAAACGTTGGTTTTTTTAAGTGTTGATAAAAGAAATGGAATAAGATAAAATCAAATGTTTTTTCTGACCAACACCAGTCAGTGAATGTTTCGTCTCCGTCTGTCAGTATAAATAAAGTTTTATGTTTGACCTGTGGAGTCAGAGGGAGTTTCTGCTGTTGTTCTGACTCTGATGAGTCACTGGGTGTGAACAGAGTGAGCCGACTGATGATTAAAATACAGCTTGACGTGTTGGAACTGAACTGGGAGGAAAGAGCTGGTTAACACTAACTGGTTTTACTGGGAATTCACCCTGACATGACACTGGTGTGAGCGCAGCACCGTCACTGCGCGCTGATCCACATGTTACATCTCGATTGTTTCATGTGTGAAAAAACAGAAGTGTGGTTTGACGGGCGGGTCGTGGGCCGGACGGTTTTGTGGTCACACAGAGAGAAGTGAGAATAAAAAACCCGCTCAAACAGTGAACACACTAACGCCTCAGGAAGTGAACACACGGTGACAGTGTGTGTCCATAATATTTCCTCGTGTGTGAATGTGAGTCCGGATGTTTCTGTCGACCGCTCCTTCCTCCACCAACACAAAGCCATTCATCCAGGACAGAAATAACCTCGTCACTCAACAGGACGGCAGGAAACTCTTGTTTTTTATTTTACCCAGCAGGCAGTGGGGGTCGGTCCATCTCTGATCCACTTCCACTCATTCAACAGCTCATAACTCCACAGATGATGGATTATAGATTATTAGATTAACACAATACAACTGTCTGCTGCTTCTTTCATTACATTTACAAAAATAAATTATATCTTTCATCAGTTTTAGAATTTATTAGAGAAGATTATTAACGACGAACATATTGTGTCTGTTAGCGGATCAGCAGGTCGTTTCCTGTGTGAAACCAAAAGTCAAACAAGCTATTTTAATAACAACATAGTCTGTTCGTTTGTGTAGCAGCTACGTTACAGACAGCACATGACTTTACATGACGTTATTATCATACTTATTTTAAGCCAAACCACGACACTGATGAAAAAGCCGTCCTTTAACGTCGGCATGATACGTGGCCAATTGTCCCAGAACGTCAACAACCAACACACCCAGGGTACCTTGGACGTCATATGTGGACGTGGAAAGTCCATGACCAAACGTGGACATGTGACGAGGTCACAGTGAGGATGATGTTGTTAGAGCGTCATATTTTGACATGTCGGTCTTTTCCTGACAATAACTGACAGAATAATGAAAGCTTCAGTGTGTCTGACGGTGACATAAACAATGTTCAAAACAAATAAAAGTCTGAATAAACAGACAGATGTTGTCATGGCGGTATCACTAATCGGGTCGACCTGGCTTCCACCTGCAAAATGTCCCTCACACAGGGTTCACACACATTTTCATGGACAAAATTTCAAAGCTTTTCCAGGACTTTTCAAGAACCCATGATAACACTTTCATTTGGGAAAAGCATGCACACTACGTCACACAGACACGTAGCGTCTCAGAGCAGAAGGCTCGGCTGATAGTCAATAAAATAAGAACTGTGCCAGTTGTCCGTTTGTATCAAGCAGCAAATAAGTTGTCTGAGTTAATTTACCTGACATTGCACATCCTTCGATGGGACTATAATGATAATGGGTTGACACATATTACAGCAACATTACGTCAACAGCTTACTTAGGGAAAATAACTCAAGTACAAGTGTCATGTTACATCATGTAGAAGGTTTTCCATCTATTCATTTCATCACAAACTACAAAAATTCCATGACTTTCCAGTTTTTTCATGTTTGTGGGAACTCTGCTCATTTCAACACACACCGACCAGGAAGAGACACAAAATGGCCGACAGAATAAATCCACGTAGAGATGCAAAGACACAAAATGACGACAAAAAACGACAAAACAACCACAAAGGGAGGTAAAACCACTGTGAGGTCTTGGTCCTCTGTGGCAGAGATGGAGGGGCCTCTGCTAGTCTGTGCCCAGGGGCCCACTGTCTCATAATCCATCCATATATGTTGTTAATGCACAGAGTATTTTATCCCTCACACACACACACACACACACACACACACACACACACACACACACTCTGTTATTACACAACCTTATGACTGACTTCACCAGAGCTGAAACCACCAGCACAGAAATATGTGAACCAGATTCTCCACCCAACTCTCCAAACTCAGATTCACTCTGACCAAAGACACGGAGGATCCAGAGCCAAATAAAAGGACTCGTCCCAGCGCAGAGAGAAAAGAGGATTAAAACAATGAGTCACTGAGCGAAGGAGAGAAAAGACTGAATCAGACATCAGAGGCGAAAGATGGGAAACAGAAACAAATATAGAGAAGGAGAGAAGAAAGAGTACGAGACACACACTGTTATTTTCCAGGGTGTGTCCGTCAGCTTTCATTCATCCAGTCTGAAACCACAACAACCCAAACACCAGCGCACGGTCCGACTTCCTGTCTGAGGCTCACTGCGTCTTACTGAAGATCTCTAGAAACACAAAGACTCCTCAGTCGTTTCCTCAAACAGCTGCTCACCCAAGGTTTTATCAAACAAACTGGACCAAACAGTGACTTTGTGTGGGACTAATTTCAGTGGCGGATTAATCCACAGTTGGAGCTGTAAGAGAGTGGAGTGACTGAGTCAGCAGGATGGTGTGTAAAATAAGCTACAGTGTGTGTGTGTGTGTGTGTGTGTGTGTGTGTGTGTGTGTGTGTGTGTGTGTGTGTGTGCGTGTGTTGATGGTGATGAATGACGTGTGATGTGGAAATTAAAATGACTACGTCTCCACTCAGACGTGTTTTTATTCTGCTTACGTCCTCTAACATTCCCGACCTCCACTGTACCCACTGTTGTTTCCACCTTCCTCCACTGGTGTCTGAGCACCTCCCTAAATCTGAGATTCAAATGTACACCAGGCAGATAGATGAGCTACATCACTGTCTCAAAAGGCCCGTTTCCACTGAAGAAGTTCCTGGTACTATTTGGGGGGCAGGAACTACTACAAGAACGTCCTCTCGCTCGGCCCTCTCAACCGCCGTGTCTCCACTGAGAGAGCGGAGTAGGATTAAGGTTCCTGTAAAGTTACCGAGCTCTGTGATGTGACGTAATCGTTGCGCGACCATTTTGACCGGGGCGACGTAGGGGCGCCGTTAGCCGTTAGCGGTGTCTGTAATAACTCCGGTCACGGTCTGTGAAAAAATTTTTTTCCAGCGGATGTCTTAGTTACAACATGATTGAGCTAAATGGAGTAGTTTCATGTCGTATCCGACAACGGGAGGCTTTTAACAGATGACGTCCTGATGTTAGCTTTGCTGCTGTTAGCAGCTGTCCCTGTCAGCTGCAGCCACTGATGCTTTCTAGACATCGTGATTTCCCAAAACTGAATAAATACCACACATAGCAACACAAAACTGCTTTGCTAGCTCAATCATGTTGTAACTAAGACATCCGCTGGAAAAAATATTTTATACACGGACCGTTTATTGAGTTATTACAGACACCGCTAACAGCTAACGGTTAGCCCAGCTAATCTACAATAACCATGTTGTTACTTACAAAACGTCACATCCCGCCTTGAGTATATCCAATCAGCACCAAGTAAACCCCAAGCCCCAGCCAGGAGTTTCTCGGGGCCGTTCTGAGTACCTACTCCGAGGCAGGGACTTGTTTAGCCCCTGTAAAAGATCCGGAACTCTGTCCTTCGGGGGTGGTTCCTGCGGTGGAGACACGCACCAACGGCCCCGGCCCTGTAAAATTACCCCGAAGTTCCTGCGGTGGAAACGGGCCTATATAGGAAACACATCCAGAGCCAGAACTGACCATATTTGGACATGAGGGTGGCGCTAACCCTACTGTAGCTTGGTTAGCATGTGCATGTATAGTTTCAGGTAAACTGTGTTATTGCTAATTTTAACTTGCAAAAAAAACAGCCCAGTCACCACCTGCCCCAAAACACAGGTGTATTTTTAGGAAAACATCTGTTATTCCAGCGGGGACAGAGCCATGAAACACAGCGATTTTTACCAAAACATCATTGCGTTTCCTGCTGGGTGACCTGTGTCTATTTTCCAGCAGCGTATTCAGCACCACACATCAGCGTTTTGTGGTGACCCCTCACTGGGTTTCCAGCTGCTGTTGAGGCACCAACCATGGGTGTTTTTTAGCATCCAGTCACTGTTTTTCCAGCAGGTTTTTAGGCACCACACATTGGTGTTTTATAGTGACTTATCACTGTGTTTCAAGCAGCTGTTTAGGCACCACATGTGATTGTTTTGTAGCGATCCAGGGCTGCTTTTCCAGCAGGTTTTTAGGCACCACACATTGGTGTTCTGTGGTGACCCCTCACTGGGTTTCCAGCAGCTGTTGAGGCATCAAATGTGGGTATATCTTGGCAATCTAGCAGATTTTTAGGCACCAAACGTGATTGTTTTGGTGCAACCCATGGCTGTTGTTCCAGCATCTCTTGAGGCACAAAACATGGGTGTTTTGTAGCATCCCGTCACTGTTTTTCCAGCAGCATTTTTTGCCTCTAAATGTGGATGCTCTTTACCCATGTTAAGCCCCTAAACATGGGTATTTTTGGGAACTCGTCACTGTCTTTTCAGCAGGGATTGTGCCACTAAAACCAGGTATTTTAAGCAAAGATATGATCTTTTCCAAATGTTAAGCACAGCATGTTGAAACGTAAAGTTGAATGTATCCACTAACATGCAGATGTAATGCATTTCTTCTAGTAAAACTAAATCTGAATCTCATATTGGTTCCCTCTCTTCTGCTCTCTGATCTTCGCTGTGTGTTTTGTCAGAAAGCAGAAGGTGGTAAACAAAGTTCAGCTGTCACGTGTTCCACTCAGGCCTCCATGTAGAACAAGTGCTTGATCTATAATGGATGCTCAGTAGAAAAACTTTAACCAGCAGCAAACTTCCTCCCAAACTGCAGCGGAGATGCTCCGCCTGCAGGGCCTTTAATCCAGCAGAACGCTCTGGATTCACTAAAAAACACAGGAAGGTTCATTATGGATTCTGTTTGAAGTGATGCAGAGCGAAGCCTGCGAGCAGAGCCCGGCTCCTGCTGAGTCAGATCAGCCTGTTCAACACTGAAACTGACGCAGAAAAACATGGGGAGCTGCTTCAGATCCAGACCTGACTGAGGTCCATGTATTTCAGTGAAGGTATCTGGAGTCAGTGTTGTCCTCCCCGAACACATCACTGTTTTATTCCTCCTCTCCTCCTTCAATCCCTCATTTCAGCTTAAAGAAGCCGACCTACAGGAAGCTACAAGGGTCAAATAATTGCACAGTGGGATCGAACTTCACTGGTGTGCTTCATCAAAATCACGTTTAAAGAAGATAAACATTCCTCTTGTGTTTTATACGTCCTCACGGAGGGGATGGCAACTGTTCATCGGTTAACTGCTGACAATATTCTTCATCAGTTGTGTGTCAGTCTCCAGGTTTATCTTGCTACTCTTAATAATGTAAAATATGTCTTCATAGAAGTTGTGATAGTTACCTAACATAATAAAGATGGTCTTCTATCTGCTCAGAGCTCTGTTAGAGTGTGTTATAAACATGTATTTATTGTTCATACACTGATTATAATGCTGAATATTAGTATGATGCTGTTTTATATCAAATCAAAACAAACTATTCTACAATTTGAAAAAGTGACATGAGACATAAAGCTGACAGTGTTGGTTTCACGGCAGGTTTACACACTCGAGTCACTTCACCTCCTTCCTTCCTTCCTTCCTTCCTTCCTTCCTCACTCACTTCTCTCCTTCCTCTCCTCACGCTGTGAATAAATCACCGCCACATGTTTCTATTGATAAAGCTTCTTCGAGGCGTGTCGCTGCAGTCTGATACGAGAACTAGCAACAAATGTTTGAATCACAGGGTAAAGACTTCCACGTTTCACACTGTTGCATCACCAGAACAAAACTAAAACATTTTCTGTTTGTAAAAGTGAAAAACAGAAACTCTGGAAGTCTGAACGAAGGACGGAGACCGACTGACTGAAATGAGAAACACGCAACAGAGTTGTAAACAATCTGCATCAGACAAACACAGCAGGATAAAAAACTCAGGCTGCATTCAAAACCGCCGACTGTCGAAACAGTACGTGCTGATTTCGCCAAAATGTAGCATGTAGTCGAACTGAAGGAAAACCTCATCAAACCAGTCTACCTCAGCAACTGTATCCCACAATGCAAAGATGTTTTTCCTGATTGAATCTTGTGTAAGTGAGCGATCTGTATCTACATCTGTCCTCCACCCACACAGGCAGGCTGAGAAACATCACATTTGGCACTGATGGAGGTTTATATTACATTATACATATATTATATATAACGGGTCGCTGCACATTTGGCCTCTGATCAATAACTTTCGCCTTTAGTTGGACATTTGTCGCAGCTGGTTAGCACAACAAGCCAAAGTTCTACCAAAGTATCTAAGTACTGTTTTAACTGGGATTAAAGCTTAAAGACGACCCTGAACTTTATCCAGTGAATTCTCTGTCAGCTGCACAGACATGGCGCTACGACGTCCTTTATTTACTCCGCCTTTCCATTTTTACACAGAACCAAACGACGGCATCATGCTGATTTCAGACTGCATGCCGACATAACGGAATCAAAAAGATTGACATCACATGTCAATAACAATCATTTAGCGTCCCTGTTATATGGCGGCTGATCTCGTCCTCTGCTCGGAGGGTAAGGAGCTCCTGGACCTCACTGTTGTTCTTCTTTGAGTTAGCTGCTAACTGCTAACAGTTGCTCTTCTTCTTCTTTGAGTTAGCTCCTAAGTGCTAACAGTTGCTCTTCTTTGAGTTAGCTGCTAACTGCTAACAGTTGCTCTTCTTCTTCTTTGAGTTAGCTGCTAACTGCTAACAGTTGCTCTTCGTCTTCTTTGAGTTAGCTGCTAACTGCTAACAGTTGCTCTTCTTCTTTGAGTTAGCTGCTAACAGTTGCTCTTCTTCTTCTTCTTCTTTGAGTTAGCTGCTAACTGCTAGCAGCTACTTTTAAATCTCCCATGGCGGGTGGCACACGCAACAAATCATTGAAACGTCACACCTGGTCCCATCCTGCCGGCTGTCCTGTTTACACAGACGTCGTTTCAGCACTGTTACTACCTCTGCTGCCGGTTTAAAGGTGAGACAACTCTGTTACCTCATTCTGCGATCGTACCTTTTATACAGAATGGCGAGGCGTGAGATTCCCGCCTTGAAGAGGCAATGTAAAAGGGGCCATAATGAAAGCAGCACCAACAGAAAGTTTAGATTCTGTTCTTCTATGAGTGAATCTGCTGGACGTCATTTCAGTACGAAGGGAAGGCGGTGAAGTTTGAACCTGAGCTGAGCTCCTTTAATTTGCTGTTTGCATTTTTCTCAGGTTAAAAGCTTTTAAAAATCATCCTTAAACTAGAATCACCACCCTGTGGTTGTATGACTCCGCCCACCAGTCCACCCTGTGGTTGTATGACTCCGCCCACCAGTCCAGTGTCTCTGATAGTCTCCATCCATGTCAGTGAAAACATGGATGCTTCACACACAGAAGATCTGTTCAATCAGCACAGTTTCAAGATTAGAGTCACCAATTCAGTATCTGACCAAATGTCTCCCCTTCTGTTCGTGAGATATGACGTTAAAACATGATGATGTCACAGTCAAGCTGGCCTTTGACCTTTTGACCTTCATTATTTCATACTGTTAGAAATCTGTGTCAAGTTTTGTCAGAATTAGCGTATGAATTCCTGAGTTATGACCAAAAACATGTTTTGTGAGGTCACACTGACCTCTGACTAGTTCATCGTTGAGTCCAAGTGGACGTTTGTGCCAAACATGTTCTTGACATATCACAGTCACAAGAATGCTAAAGAAAAGGTCACAGTACCATTGACATTCAAAATCTAATCAGTTCATTGTCAAGTCTGAGTAACAAATTTGAAAAATATCCCTCAAGGTGTTTTTTAATTATCACATCCTCAAAAATAAAAAGGATGCAAGGTCAGAGTGACCTTGGCCTTCGACCACCAAGTTCTGATCAGTTCATTGTTGAATCCAAGTGAACGTTTGTGCCAGATTTGAAGAAATTCCATCCAGGCGTTCTTGAGATATTGCATTCACGAGAATGAGACAGATTAATTCATAGTGACCTATGACCACCAAAATTAGTGAGTCCAAGTGAACGTTTGTGCCAAATTTAAGAAAACTTCCTATAGGACTTGTTAAGATATAATTTTCAGGAGAATAAGATGGATGCAAGGTCACAGACCTTTAAAACATTATCAGTTTATTGTTAAGTCCAAGTGAACATTTGTGCCAAATTTGAAAAAAAAAAAACACCCTCAAGGTGTTTTTTTAAATATCACTTTCACAAGAATGAGACAGATTTGAGGTAATTCCTTTGAGGCGTTCTTGAGATATTATGTTTACAAGGATGAGACAGACGTATGGACAACCCAAAAACATAATGCCTCTGCGCTGGCGTTAGCAGCAGCCGGAGGCATCATGTTGAGAAGGAGCTAATGTGTAGAATAAAGAGGGAACATCAGATCTAATCAGACAAACCTCAGCAATCACCAAGTCAACAATCCATTTCCTGCAACTTTCAGGAATATTTAGTGTGCACTGTAGGCCATTGTGAAAAATGGCTGCCATGTCCCTCAGGGGCCAAATTTACACTGCCCCGATATCTGTGTCTTTTCACCATCTGTGTGTCGCTTAAACACAGATGGTGAAACTGTTCTGAATATCTTACCTCGTTGCTCCAACAATAACAAAGCCTTAACATTGCAGTTAGCCCGCTAAGCTAACATTTGATATGATAAAGACAGCGACATTAACCTCAGCGAGCTGTAATCAAGAAAACAACACAACAAACATAAATTAATTAGGTGAACAGATGAAGTTATATTTGTGTCATCAGGGACAGAGGCAGTGATTTGTTGGTCAATAACGGCGACCGGCTGCGTATCATGCTAACGTGAAAAGACGGCTTTTTTCGTCCATGTCTGATGCTGGAAGTCACTGACCAAGCACTGCATTTTGACAACTTCAGAGTGAGACCGGGTTGTCATGGTTCACAGAAAGGTATAGCGCCAAAATTTTCTTCGGGCGACTGGGCTCATTTTTCACCAGCGAAAATTAGCATTAGCATTTAACAGTTAACCATAAACTATAACTTTACTGTGTTGACCAAGCTAGCAGCTAGCATCAGAGTTAGCGCCACCCTCTTGTCCAAATATGGTCACTTCGAGCTCCAAAAAAATCGTGGTGGTAACATTTAGAATAACGAATTCAAGGCTTCAAAATGGCCGACTACAAACCAACAGGTGACATCACAGCAGTTACGTCCGTTATTTTACAGTCGATGTTTTTATAAAGACTCGTGACCACAGTTTGAGGTGTGACCTCTGAGGGTCCTGAGCTGACTCACCTGTACACGGCCGGGTAGGGCGGGGCATACAGGTACCTGTCCTCCAGAGCCCCGCCCCCCCAGCACAGCAGGTAGCTGGCCATGTTGGTGTGGCCCCGCCCACTCTCACGCTGTCACCCTGTGATGTCACAGAGAGAGAGAGCCACCGCCAATCAGCCCACATCCACAACATCGAGAGAGGGAGGAGGCGTCACCGAGGGAAACTGAGCAACGTCATCCACACGTTAATCCGATGATGTCATAACGACATGACTCTTCGTCTGTTTGCTGTCAGTCTGTCCGTCTGTCTCATTCAGAGTGTTTCCCTCCGCCAGCAGCAGCACCGTCTCCTCCTCTGATCCGTCTGCTTTTAGTCCTCCTCCTTCGTCTGCTTCACTTTGCCTCCTCGCTGCTCCGTCAGATCCTTCCTCCTCCTCTTCCTCTCTGTTTCTTCCACACTTTAAAAAATCTCCACGCCGGCTTTTTCTCTCAACAACTTCACTGCACAACTTTCTCTCTGTCTCGTCACAGTCAGAGCGTCTCCTCCCTCCACTCTCGTCCATCAGCTGCTTATTTTCCTCCACTGAGGGGGGAGGAAGAGGAGGAGGAGGTATGTGTTTCCTCCCCCGTTTGACCCGGGACGCCCCTCCTCCTCCCTCTGTCCTCTCCTTCCCCTCTTTGTCTCCTCTTACCTTCCTTTCACTCCATCGACCTTCCTGGAAGTTTGTGTCTGACACTTTTCCAGCAGCTCCATGAACCTCAGCTCTGCTCCGTCAGACATGGAGTTTGACTCAGTGTGACATCGACAGAGGAAACACGCCGCAGCTTCCACGACTCAAACAACGTGAAATAATTAAGAAATAAAAACTGAACTGAAAAAAAGGTTAGCTCCTTCTCAAGTTTAAAAAGAAAAACTTATTTTACCTTGTTTTTATGTGTATTTTTGTTTCTTTATGAAACACGTTACTGCATCTTATAGTAAAAATAAAAGTGCTATAAAATTTTTATTATCATTATAGAAAATAAAATGCAAATGACGTCCAAATGTTTCAGATTTGTCTTTTTATTTATGTGTTAAGAAAATAATTTTTTTCTGACCATTTTACAAAAGTTTGTACATAAAAAAATGCAAAAAATTAAAAACAAATAAGAAGAATTTATTGAGACTTTTTTATTCTAATATTTTTTAAAAGAAATGTTTGTTTTTTTAAACTAAGATACCTGAGCTTCATTTTAAAATAATTCACCATAATTTAATTTTTTTTTTTTTTTTTAAATGACCGAAACTAAACTTTCCGAAATAAAAGTCTTGTTATTCGCATTTTTCTTTTTCTATAGAGCACATTTTATTGTGTATTTTGGTAGGAAATTTTCTATACAAACCCCTATTTATTTTTACTTATTAATTTTTTTTTTTTAAAAATACAAACATTGTTCAAATGTTTTTGTTTTGTTTTGTTTTTTATTAACAGGGAAAAGATAATTAATTTTGGCATTTCCCCTGACCATTTAACAAAGACCTGTATATATTTTGTTTTATTATAACAATATTAAAGAAAAAATAACTAAAATACCTAATACCTAAAATAATTCTACCTGATTTAGATTTTAACAAAAACTGCAAACTCTGTTTGTTTACAGACTGGATAAAAATAACTGATGTAGCCATAGTGACGTCTCCTTCTGGTTTGTGGACTCATCTTTGAGTTCGGCATTGCGGCAGTCACCATCTTGATTTATTTTTAGCTGGAAGTTCTATATTTGGTCAAGAGGGTGGAGCTAACGTTAATGCTAGCCTGTTACATGCATTATCTGTTTTCAAAATACACTTCTGTTTTCACAGGAAATGTTCAATTTGCAAACAGTCTCTTTCAAAATAAAAGCACTATGTTGGTACAACACCGTGGATTGACATTTTTTTCCTTCAAAAATAAACGCACATGATTGAGTTCAGGAAAAAAGAACAGGGTTTGGCTTTACAATCTCACAGGAAGTGAACACCGACCTCTTGGGTGAAGGTCGGTGGTTGTTGGACCCATCCACCTCCCCTCCCATCTGCCCTACTTGGACTTCCACCACCTTAATATCCTTGTTGTCCCGCCATGTTGACATGGATGCTGCAATAACAGCGACCGGCTGCGTATCATGCTTACGTAAAAGGACAGCTTTATTTGTCAGTGTGTGACGGCAGAAGTCACTGACCAAGCGCCGGTATTTAACAACTTTGAAGTGAGACCAGGTTGGTTGTTGTGTCTCTGTCAGCTTCTCAGTCACCAAGCCTGGGTGTTTGGAAGCAACCCATCGGCGGGGATAGTGTCATTTGTTGCTAAGACATCTCTGCTGCTCCAGCGGGGACTGAGCCCACAAAACCAGGTATTTTAAAACACAATATATTCTAAACCATGAACGAGTGGGTTTTGTGCCTAAAGATAAACACATGTTACCCAAAACATAAAGTATCTGCTACAGAATAAAGTACAAAGGTAACGTGTCCTTAATGAAATGTGAGGTACATAAAACTTCAGCCTCATACAACTGTCATCAATGTTGAAATGAGCTCTACAGACCAAACAGGCTGTAAACGTGTGTTTCTACATGTTAACACAAGGGTCTGTGGGGACTGACTCACTGTTGGAGCCAGCCTCAAGTGGACATTAGAGGAACTGCAGGTTTTGGCACAACTGAACTGACCTTTACAAAATAAAAGTCCTGTTGCTAATAACACCATTCAGACACTGCAGGAAGGTCTGCATGCTTCAATTCCTGAAGCAGCACTTTCACCGACAGCTGAGTGAGAGCAGGTCAAAGGTCACAGCACCCAGACAGCAGATGGAAAGGATCAACACAGAGAGGTGGAGGAGGAGGAGGAGGAGGAGGAGGAGGAGGTTTCAGTGAAAACATTTGAGAGTGTGTTTTCTGACAGGAGTGGGAGGTCTTTCTCTCCCGCCCGTCTCTGAGCTGGCTGAATGAATCCATCTGGAATTTCCCTCTATAGGCTGATAAAACTGTGTGTGTGTGTGTGTGTGTGTTGTTTGGGTGTGATCACGTTTGAATTCTCTGCTTTCAGGAAACTCTCTCTGCAGTTTGATTTGTTTTCAACTGGGAACAATAAAGTTTGTGTTTGAATTTGAATTCTGTGTGTGTGTGTGTGTGTGTGTGTGTGTGTGTGTGTGTGTGTGTGTGTGTGTGTGTGTGTGTGTGGGTGTGTGGGTGTGTCCACACCCAGTGGAGGGAGGCCAAATGAAAACAGTGAACTCCTCCAGACTGAGACTCTGAACCCTCCCAGCAGCAGCAGCTTCGCTCTCTTCACTTCAGTCCTCAAATATCTGAGTGACTCTCTGTTACTGCTCTCAGGTACATGTCAGAGGTTCTTTCCTCCAGTATTTCCTTTTTCTGATACTCTTTACATTTATCTGACAGCTTTAGTTCCTTTACAGATTCAGATTATTGATCCATGCTGTTGTAGAAGAATGAACAGGCCCTCACACCCTCTGACCAACAGGGGTGCAGACGGGACGCCAGTGGCCGTGGCTGTGTGTTACCGCAACAGCTTGACACTGTGTGCACGACTGAAGGCCTACGCTGCTGTGAGCATTTATACCTGTGTGGTGGTGTGTCTGTGTCACTCTGCAGTTACACCTCCAAACCACTAGTCAGCGGTGGGGTTTCTGTGAAGTGCTGGNGTTTCTTATCTGTGAAATTAAAGTAAATCAAAGCTTTGTTTCCACTGAGGGAAATGGTGTCAGCTCTATGTCTACACAGAGCCTACGCCATAGGTGCGGCGTTGATTCGACGCAGAGGTATAAATCCCCCCATTAGAGCCTGTGTCCACATCGTGTTTTTGTCCCAGCACCGGCCTCTTTTCTAAATCATTCCCAACTTCTGTTGTCAGCAGGTGGCGCTATGAGTCAGTGTGGTCTGTGGATGTCTTCAGGTCTGCACTCTCATCCAGCATGTGAAGACTGGGGCAGATCCAAAACGCACAAACTACAAAATTTTGCGTCGTCAAGGTCTTGAAGTCTTTTCGCCCCAAATTTGAGGAGGATGTTGTCAACTTGGTAGAAGCAGGACATGAAAGTATAAAATGTGATTTTCTGTTGCCGACTGAATATTGCCACATAGACGTCCTCAGGCCGGGACTCTTATCAAACCTGTGAAGTCTGGGGCAGACTGGGCAGATCTACCACGGAATTACAAACCACTGTTTTGACTGGAAATTTGACGCCTTGCCACGGTGACAACATTTGATGAAAACTCAAAAGCTTCGCAAATAAACAGGTCTTTAGATCGTGCTGCCCAAATTTGAAGTTAATTCGGTAAAATCTGTACAAGGAGTTTGTTAAAGTACAAAAATGAAGTTCATTCAAAATGGCTGACTTCCTGTTGGGTTCAGGGCATGGCTCCAGCGTTGGGATGTTACATGTGCCTCCAGATTTACCACACCTTTGGGTGAAACCTACCACGGTGGCTGTGTTATTTTTCTAGGGGGCGCTACCGAGACATTTTGTCACACTCACACAAAATCCAGAAGATAATCAGTGTTTCCACACATTCATTTATTGGCGACACCACAGTTACATCAACTGCCACGTACTGATGTTTTATTTTTGGAGCTGGACCGTTCATGAGTGACGCTGGAATATATAGTTTGGTTCTTCATTGCTTCAGAGCAACTCTGGGCACAGCTGAGCATCAGGTGCAGTGAAAGTCAAACTTAACCGTTCATCGCGATGCGTCTGAAAGTTTGCTTTCATCCATCAATCTGATCTGATCAGCCCTGATTGGATTGACTGATCAAATATCGACTCAAAACTCCACAAACCTCAGAACTTGGATTATTTATTATGTATTACTCGACTTCTGTGGGAAACACTCAAATATGGAAATTTTCAACACTTATGAGTCACGTGTGAAGATGAGCTTCTCTTCCTGAAAGTACAATAAACAAAGATAATACTACAGTCCTCGCAGCAGCCGGTGCTCAGGCCCTGAACATATTTGATGCTGCAGAATGAGTTTAGACTCTTTTTGTGTTTGTAAACAGTAATGACATATTTTGTGGGCGGAGCCTAACTGGTGGCAGAAAGTGACAGTAGTGGTGTCGGTATGAGCACCAAATAAAACGTAAAAAACACTATAACGTTTTTATTTCTAAACCGATCGCAGTGAGTCATTTTTATATCCATGAGTTTATGATCTACGTGTAGTGGGAAAAAAGTTTTGTCTCCAGTTAATTATAATCTGGATATTTAATCACTGCTGATCAGTGTGTGTTTGGATTATTTGGATTACTTAATTATTAACATGGTGAAAGATAAATTATCATAAGAGCTGTAAAAACTCACGTTTGTCAAACATGGAT
The DNA here is from genome assembly GCF_006386435.1 of Epinephelus moara. Taxonomy (NCBI): domain Eukaryota; kingdom Metazoa; phylum Chordata; class Actinopteri; order Perciformes; family Serranidae; genus Epinephelus; species Epinephelus moara. The sequence goes on along the minus strand of NC_065524.1, from coordinate 39,480,811 downwards.
TTGTCTTATTGTCCTTGATTAATAGTTGTGGAGACGTCCCTGTGTTACATGATTTAATGTGGAAGTACAACTTATCAACTTGCTAGCGCGCTAGCTAGCTAACACTGTCTGTTAATTAACATCTTGATCATAACGTATACTAACTTTCACCACTGCTCACTTTAGAAAGGACACCACAGGAAAACCTATGTGTGTTTAGATCGGTTCATCTGCATCCAGGCAGGGAAAGTGCTCGCTAACATTAGCGACATAGCTAACGTAGCTGCTACAGCTGATCGCTGACAGGTCGAAACAAATGATGATCTAGTGTCTGTTTGATAATCTGAACAAAGAACATGTTTTGTTGTGGCATCCTTTCTAAAATGAGCAGTTTCTATATTCTGTTCTGATCCAGGAGTTCATGAACAGACAGCGTTAGCTAGCTCGTCACAAAGGTGTCTGATGTTACTTCCACATTAAATGATATTATATGTTGACGTCTCCTCAAGTTTGAACCAGGGACAATAAGACAAATCCATATTTCACAGACGTGAGTCTTTCGATGATGAATTATCTTTCATCACGTCAGTAACTCAGTTCATGTAACCCAAACACACACTCCTCTACTGAGCGTGCAGCAGCCACATTATAATTTACTGGAGACTAAACTCTATCTTGTACCGCGGCGTTCTCAGCGACGTTTTTTTATAAAAAGAAGGTTATCTTATTCTGTGTTCCTGTTCTGACATCCAGCGCCACAACAAGACATTTTTACTTTGGGTATGTCGACTGTTTCTCTTCGACGTCCGCTGTTTTTCTGCCACCAGCATGTGAGCGCCACTGCTGCGACGTAACTGTGACGTCCACTCAGAATTGGTCTATTTTTACTGTTGGTACTTTGAGGATATTTTGATGCTGACACTTGTGTACTTGTAGCAGAGTATTTGTGAGCAGTCAGTGTGATGTAATGTGTCCTCTGCACACAGACTGATTCACCTGCAGACGTCTCCACCTGTACAGGTCCTCCAGAGACACCATGCCAACACACAGAAATAAACCCGCCTCTCTTTTACAGTGCGGGGACAGTAGAGCTTTAAACAGAGGTTTTCTGAGGTGAACTGACACAAAGACGTGGAGGGAATAATAAGATGCTGACTCATTGTTAAATACAGACTTTACAGGCGGTGTAATAGCAGAGCAGCAGCTCAACCAAACCCTCCATCACAGACCTGAGACGCTCACGACATGTGAACTGAACCGGGAGGAACCAGAACTGATGAGAGAACAGCCACAGACCAGAAGAAGAAGAGCACACAGGAACACGGTGACGAGTCTGTGAGGACTAAACACTGTGAGGTGTTTTACTGAACTCTTCCTGCGTGTTCTGCATCATATTTATCTGACAGCTTTAGAAACTAACACGGTCTTCATTTCATCTTATTTTATTTTCTCAGCCCCTCTTCAGCCCCCTCTCTGTTTCCCCTCACATATTTGTTTCTAAATAATGTTTTGTGTTGTGATATCTGATCCAAGAGATGGGAGACAGGTAAAGTAACCTTGATTATATCACTGCTTTGTCAGTGGACTTTCACATCTACATATTACGCACAAGGTGTCCTCCTGCGTCTGCTGTTGATGTTCTGAGACAACCTGGTCCCACACAAAGTCTTCAAAAAACAGTGCTTGGTCAGACACCGTCGAAAAAAGCCACCCTTTCACGTTGGTACGATACGTGGCCAGTCGGCCTTATTGTTTGACAGTGCCTGGCAGTGTCAGGGAGAAACACTGCAGGACAACAATTAAAGACACGGCGTGTGAGTCCAACAAACACCGACTTTCACCCAGGAGCCCTCTGTTCACTTCCTGTAAGAATGTAAAGCCAAACCCTGTTCTTTTTTCCTAAACCCAACCGTGTGTGTTGTTGAAGGAAAGAAACATCACTTTGCGGTGCTGTACCAACGTAGTGCTTTTATTTTGAAAGAGACTGTATGCAAACTGTACATTTCCTGTGAAAACAGAAGTGTATTTTGAAAACAGACAATGCATGTAACAGGCTGAAGTTGACACGGCGTCCCAGAACGTCAACAACCAACACACCCAGGGTACCTTGGACGTCATATGTGGACGTGGAAAGTCCATGACCAAACGTGGACATGTGACGAGGTCACAGTGAGGATGGGTTGTCTGGGACACCACAACTGATGTCGGGACGTCAACCAAATCACATGGTTAGCTTCAGAATAAAACACCATGGTTTGGCTCTACATTCACACAGGAAGTGAACAGCAGGCTACCAGGTGACAGTCGGTGGGTGTTGGACCCAGCCGCCCTACTCAGACTTCCACCACCTTAACTTTCATTGTTGTCCAGCTGCGTTTCCCCCTGACACTGCCAGGCGCTGTCAAACAATAACGCCGACTGGCCACGACATGAAGGGACGGCAAAGAGATAAAGTGCACCGGTTTATTGTTAGCCCAGAACAAGTTTGCATGTTTGTACCTCAGTGGTTTGTTTAGATATTTTGTTTTGTTAAAAGGTTACTACACCCAATATTTATAATCATGATTTTTATCTAGTCATTTTAATAACTTTTATTGTGTAGGGAACAACAACTGATTTTATGATCTGTGGACACATTGCTGCTTGTTTTATTAACTATGTCTTGTACGATGTCCTTGAGTGCTCTGACAGGCGCCTATAAATAAAATGCATTATTATCATTATCATTATTATATTAATTAAAGTGCCTGCCTCAGCTTTAATGGAGGAAAAATAATCATCAGATTTGAGTGACCTCCAGCTGGTCACGTGACCTCCAGCTGGTCATGTGACCTGTGCTGCAGCCTCTCTTCCTGTCAGTGTGTCAGACGCAGGTGCTGAACCGTAACACAACTTCTCCCTTTTGTCTATTTTAAACCCTCGACATCTCACGCTCCAGGAAGTTAATCTGATGTTGCCGTGGTGACCGGGGCTGGCCGGGCGCCAGGTCTGATTGGCTGCCCTGACAGGAAGGACCAGGTACAACAACAACACAACAGAGAGCGGACGGATGAGACGGACTGTAGAACACGTTGAGACAGAAAGTCTTGGTGTTATAAATAAGTGAGATCAGATCAGTGTTTAAATGTTTCAGGTGCAAGTCGACTGAGACGCGGCGATGATCTCTGACTCTTCTTCACTGCACAGTGACACATGATTACACTCACACCTTCTTACTCTGTCAACACAAAGTGTCGTCTGAGTTCTCAGGTTTAAATATTCTCCACACGAACACACTGAAATCACAGCTCAACATATCTGAAGGACGACTCTCAGCACAGGAAATGTTTCAGACAGAAAACCTCTCTACGAAGACGAATGTACGGGCGGAAAAAAGTCAACACCACACAGTATCCCTGCATTTCATGTAGGGTTGCAGTGACAAACTGGTTTATAAGGCAGGGGCGTAATTAGCAGCCCTTTTTAACAGGAGTTGTGCAAATTTGCAGGAAAGCCCAATCAGTCTTTTTTCAGCATTGGCAGTATAAAAACAAAATCGGGGAGTGCAGCAAAATGCCGCCTACCTACTTTTGTTTATACAGAATGTGCCTTTTTCGGGGCAATGGGGGGCGTGAGCAAGTAACAAAACGTGTAGCTCAGCGTGTGACGTAAACAGTGACGTGGGAGGGAAGCCGCGGCTGGTCAGTCCTTCGGCGATTCTCTCGTAAGTCGGCCCGTTCTTCACCGTCCCCGTCATCTGACGGTTAATGGCCTCTTCGTTTGCGAGGACAAGGAGGGCGCGCAATTCCTTGTCTCCCCAGTTGCTCATCTTTACAGTGTCTGTCAGGTTTGTGTTTCCCTCTTGCTACTAGCTGCTCGCTAATTCCTGCTATCAGCTGTTTCCTGTTTATCCACCGCCAGTGGCTCGCACGTGCGGCGTCATCAACAGCTCCTCCCACAAGTCTTCAACAGCCCCTCCCGTTGCAGAAGGCCACCTCGGTCTGTTTAAACTAAAAGGGTTCCACCAATATGTCTACCCTACGAGGAGGAAAATTGGGCACCTCGGATCAACTCGCCAATCCGCCTCTGTGTGTCTAAACGCTCACAGCTTGCCGGCAAAACGGCCCAACATTCGCCGAAAATCTGGCAGTGTAAAAGGAGCTATAGACAGTGCAGGCAGTGTGGTTACACTGGGGCCAGTGAGCTGGGGGCCCATAGACAGAGCGGGCCCTTATGAGTGATTGTCACCTTGGAAATCTGCCTGTGCTCAAACAAGAACTTATCAAATTAAAAACAGCCGTTTGCTTTACATGCCGTTGGAAAAGGGAAACCATCTCTGTCATGTTTATTTTAATTTTCTTTTTTGGAAAACAGTCAATAACATCTATAACTGAATAATAAGCACATTCTATAACTATAAATCAACTGTTCAGATTAAATCAATAATTTATTATTTTCTTCTGTATTTTTCGTGATATACAGATATGCAATAATGATTGCTCGGAAAAGCAAGATTTATACTTCTGTGTCAAACTGACGCTGTACTTATGCCGTGCACCTCCCCAGAAATGTAACTCCACGTCACAGTGACGCAGACCTCCTGTCTGTCTCTGTAAGCTGAAACCATTTCCCTCAGTGGAAACAAAGCTTTGATTTACTTTAATTTCACAGATAAGAAACAATAAATTGTGAAGACAATAAAGCCTCCACACACTGTGTGTGATTTATCCTGGCTGAAATATGAGCAGAGGACTGTGTTATAAAAATTGAGGGTTATCACACTCTGTACATTTGCTTATCTGCAATACTGGAAAAAAAATGGAATGAACGAAGAATCTCTCCTTTATTTGAGTTATTTTTTTAAGGGGAGACTTTTTGCACAAACTTCCGTTAACAAAATGGTTTCAAGTTTCAGTTAAAGTAATAAAATGTTTGTTCAACCAACAATAACCTTCTGTTCTCATTCCTTTAAAGATCATTCTGACTGATAATAAGATAAATTCTTTAATACCATAAAACCGCAATATTTTCTGAGACAGTTATCGTGCTACAAAGATCTCATACCGATGCAAACCTAGTTTCATGTGGAAATATTTTATCAACACACAAACACTAAGTGTTGATTTTTTTTAAATATAAACTCTGGGTCTTTAATAACTTTTTGAAAGGTGTTGCTGTAAAAATAAAATATGTCTGAAAATGAATCCAACATAAAACTAGAAAGACAAGGAGACGACTGGTTGCTCTGTGTAAACAAATGTAGATCAAAACGTTTTATCGGGGAACAACAGGATGGACAGGAAGGTGATCCAGGCCCTCCGAAAAAATATAGAATAATGAGGAAGGAAATATTAAAAAGCCTTTACTGTAGTGTCTGAATCATTACAAGAGCCAGCATGTTTCCACCACTGCAGGTCTGCGTCACGGCTTTAAATTGATTTCAAATGCTTTTAAAAGTTTTTAAAACCCTGATTCAGCCCACATTTTCAGAACAAAATAGAACAGGCTGCAGTGAGAGTCTCTCTCCATGGGATATTTAAAAAATAGCAGCTTTGTGCATTTAGTCCTTCTCAGGCAAGCTCAGGGGTTTAGTGTTGCTGTAGCCCACAGGAAGTGAGGATTAGAATATATGACCTTCACATAATCCGCTCCAAATTAATCTATATTTTTAAAGTCATTACTAAAAGTGTGTGTCATATAAAAACTAAAGTGATGGTCAAAGTTGTCACAGTGAAATTTAAGGTGTGCTGATGGATTCACGTCATCAACTCATGCATTGAGTAACATTACAAGTTAACGTTCCACCTTAAAAGTTGCCGGCAGTCGGCCCAGTGAATGAAGTTATTTTTTTCTCTTTCATTTTATAGTTGTAGTTTACTGATGTATGAACAGAGGTTACATAAAACCAGAGTGACCATCCTCTACTGACCAATCAGGTCTCAGTTTAATGTGACATATGTAGCAGGAGGTCCCTGCTCTGTGTCTCTGACTCCTGATCTCAACTATTAATAATTCATAATTCATTTACAGTTGGAAACAAGGTTAAATGATTTTCAATATATTTGATCATAGTACAATCATAACAGTGTACTGCGACTTAAGTATGGTGATGACATCATCATCCTGTGGAGCCTCCTGAAGAATTAAACTCTGTAACTGTTGTCATGAAACTAAACACGTGAGAAAAGTGAACGAGCTTCAGTTTGATTCCTCAGAGAGACACCGAAAAATCCACAACACAAAGTCGCTCAGCGTCGCACTCTGTATAGCCTACACACTGTGTGTGTGTGTGTGTGTGTGTGTGTGTGTGTGTGTGTGTTCAGCTCAGCTACACGTCAGACACTCTATAATTAAACTCATGTGTTGTCTCACAGCCGGGGCGTACGGTCCACACACACACATGCACTTGCACACACGTCTGTACTTCAGTAGTTGTGAGGACGCTCTCTGACATCATTCATTCCTCAGTTTTAACCGTCACACAAACTTTTAAAGATTCAGAGACAAAATGTCTCCACTGTCCTCAAAAAGACGTCCTCACTTTCCAAACACACCTGGAGGAAGTGAGGTCCAAGCAAGGCGTCCTCACTTCACTAAAATGTCCTCTCACACACACACACACACACACACACAGAACCAAGTGAGCTGTTAACACATGGTGTCTCTGTGGTGACACCATGTGGCTGATTTGTGTCACTGCAGAGGATTTAATGAGATTTGATTGTTGTGTCTAAAATACATTTTAAATCAAGTTTGTTTGTGATCATTCGATTAAATTAGCTTCAGATTATTCACCATGTCAGATTAATATAACTGAATTACTACATGTGATAACAGGTGGTATTAAGATATTTGAATTAATGTCTCCTGAACTATGGAGGATCATTTTTTAATGACCTAAGTATCAATAAATAACAAAATCTAAGACTAACATTTATTAAGAGTTAAACTCTTAATAACCAAAACCCACAGAATATTCTCTCCCTCCGCTTCGACTGCTGCTTATTCAGTCATGAATATTTAATATTTCTATATCAATATATCTGAGCTGTTAAATATGATCACAGTATGTTTGTGCAGGAGATAAAAATGAAACAGAGACCCACGGGTATAAAATCTGCTCTGTTGCTGTTCAAGGTCAGATAATCTGCGGGGAGCCTTCAGATGAATTCTGGGTAAAATATGACCTCACTTAGAGCTTCACATTGTTCCACCTCTTGTCTCAGTGACGCACATCATCAGAAAAATGTGCAGTCAATCAAATAACCACAACATGACACAGACTGCTTTGACTCACCTGGGGCTGCTGTGAAGCGACGGAGCTGAGCTTGCCTTGCGGAAGCCGTCTTTGAGGATGGAGCGACGCCACGACTCTTTCTCCGACTTGGACCGAACCGGAGGGCCGGGGTCGTCTTTGGAGCCGCCGCGTAGCCCCGTCCCCGAGGCACTGAGGGTGATTTCAGAGCGGGACGTCTCTGAGGGAGCAGACGGGTCGGGACGGGCCAGCGGGGCGAAGCTCAGCTCGATGATCTGCTTGGCGCTCTCGCAGATCTGACTCTGAAGACACAGAGGCATCGCCGTTACCTCCCGCAGTCGTACATGAAGTGATCGTTTCAGCTCAGCTTTCTTACCTGGATCTCCGGCGTGAGGGTGGGCAGATCGAAGGTGAACACAGACGTGGATCCAGAGGTCAGAAGGTCCACGCTGTCCAGGCTGCTGTACGAGGTGCCTTTGGCTCGGTGAGACTCCATGATGCTTTCAAAGTGGCGGCTGAAGGAGTCCAGGTTGCTCTCGGAGGGTCGGCGTGGGCTGCCGATTGAGATCGGAGACTTGAGGCCACCATGTGAGTCAGACGTCCCCAACGGCCTGGAAAGTAAACAAACAGATCAGGGGACACATGTCCCAACGTGTCCTCCAGTATCCTGATAGACGGTTTGTCCTATGACCAACTGGACTAAATCTGGTCAACGGGAAGTGCTACCAGCTGCAGCGTGGGTCAGCACCGTTAACGATACTGAGTCTGATCCTGACAGAGAGGTGTCTTCTGGGACTTTCAGAGGTCTAAGATCCAGAGGTGGCAGGTTACTGACATTAGGGCTGAAAGGAACCAAACAAAATCTTGGTTGACTCAAATTCTACCTGCTCTTCAACCGACCAATCAAAACACAACACACACTATTTCTACATGAACTCATTGGCCACAGCTCACTGAGCAAACTGTCTGAGAGCGCTGTGTGTATTTTTCTGAGGACCATAATTCTTGTGTATTTACACTTTTTCCTCTTGGTCTACTTGCCGTACGTTTTCAAAACATATCAGATTCAAACTTTATTCAAAGGCAATTTCAGCTCGCAGCATTACCGTTACAAGCTCTCTTTCCTCCCAGCTTCCATTTCTCTTCTGAATAAACAACCTGCTGTACGTTAAAGGGTTTTCTTTTGCTTTTCTTTTTTTATTGAGGAATTGTGCCCTCTGCCTTTTTGTCTTCCTTGGTGTGCAATTATCGATTGCTTTTACTACTCTTATCTTACTTCTGTTATCCTTTAACATGTTTTAAACATGTCGGTGCTGTTGTATCATTTTTATGTTTTTATGGTTTTATTTTCTGTTTTTAGGAGAATGAGCTGCTAGAACAGTAGTTACCGTTCTATTTCTTTTCTTTTATCATTGTAAGTTTTTAATTTATTCTGTGCAGTACACTCACAGTCAGTGCAATTATCTGTGATTAAGGACTTGTGCACTTTAAGTGGGGCGGTGCAATATATGTCATTTAGAGTGTCCTGTAATGCTATTTATTTATACACAGAAGTTAGGCGCTGACTCGTGTCTATGTCGTGTCTTTTTGTGTGATTACTTTGTTGCATTGTGATACGTGTGAGCGATGAACTGTAATTGCAGCTGTGGCATTGTTGTCCAAGACAAATTTCCCTCCAGGGACAATAAAGTCTAACCTTAACCTTAACTAGGAGACAGAGGGAGAAAATAAAGAAACGTATGTGATGGTAAAGAAAACGTCACAAGTCAACGATAATAACAGCAACGTTACGTCATCAGCTACAGAAAATATATTTGCTGTTATGTAACATTACTTGGAGGGTTATCTACGGAAGATTACTGTAACTATTTCATTACACACAACAATATTCCAGACCTCTAATGATTTCTACTAATTTCATGACTTTTCCAGGTTTTCCATGACCGTGGGAAACCTGTAAAGCCTGGTTTATGGTCCTGCGGCATACCTACGACGTACCTACGTCGTTGCCGTGACGCCGTCGTGAACCCTTCGAACTTCTCCGTCACTCCATTTCGTCGCAGTGCAATTCACCGCCAGAGTGGTAGGAGGCTGCGTTCCTTTCCTGAATGGTTATTGTCGTCTCTAGTTGATTCTTTGTTTAGCTTCCGGCTTTTCCGGTCACAGAGAAATGAACGCGGAGCATGGACAGAAGGCTCCGTCCGTATCCATATCTGTATTGAACGTTGAGCATAAATGGGCCTTAATACTGCAACATCTACATCGCAACAGAAGATGTTTAAAGATGGCGGAGATGGCGCAATCTGGAAATACGGAACCGGAAATGCGTTGCTACCAAGCAAACCAATCACAGCCCTCTCGGTCTGCGCTGGGTCTGCGTCGCCTCGACGTGTAGTTACATTTTTGGGGAGGTGCACGTCAGGCTACACCGGAGGCTACGGTAAGCCTCCTGCGTAGCCACGTACCCTACGACGTAGCGACGTCATTGATTTAACGCAGGACCATAAGTCAGGCTTAACTGACATGAAACAACAACTGCCCCCCCGACAGTCGACCAAAGGTTAGTCAACCGGAAAGGTCATAAGTCAGCAAAGTTTCATTAGTTGCTTAGTCGCAGAAAAAAAACACAAAAGTGAAACTCTATCAGGAGCTGCTCCTTGTCACAATAAATCCAAACCTATCTGACTGGACCATGTGTGAGTTTACTTTGAAAGGACAGACACAGGAAGTGTCCACGCTCAGCAGTCAGACAGGAGTCAGCTTAATTTCCAGGGCTGGTACCTGCGGTTATTCCACAGGCTAGTTAATAACATGTCGGGCAGGAAATCCAAAGTGTGGGATCATTTTGAGAAGGTGAAGGACGAACCCAAGGTGATATGTAAACTCATCTTCATT